>NC_134908.1:19566003-19606003 GCF_041734735.1 Babylonia areolata
GGAGGGAGAAGGAAGGGAGGGAGGGAGGGGGGAGAGAGGGAGAGAGAAGGAAGGATGGAAGGAAGGAAGGGAGGGAGAAGGAAGGGAGGGAGGGAGGGGGGAGAGAGGGAGAGAGAAGGAAGGAGGGAAGGAAGGGAGGGGGGAGAGAGGGAGGGAGAAGGGAGGGAGGGAGGGAGGGGGGAGAGAGGGAGAGAGAAGGAAGGAGGGAAGGAAGGGAGGGGGGAGAGAGGGAGGGAGAAGGAAGGCAGGGAGGGAGGGGGGAGAGAGGGAGAGAGAAGGAAGGAGGGAAGGAAGGGAGGGGGGAGAGAGGGAGGGAGAAGGAAGGGAGGGAGGGATGGGGGGAGAGAGGGAGAGAGATGGAAGGAAGGGAGGGAATGAAGAATGAAGGAAGGTAGAGAGAGAGGGGACAGAGAGAGGGGGGGAGAGAGAGGGGAGAGAGGGGGGGTAGAGGATGAAGGGAGAGATAGGGGAGAGAGAGAGGGGACAGAGAGAGGGGGGGAGAGAGAGGGGAGAGAGGGGGGGGTAGAGGAGGAAGGGAGAGATAGGGGAGAGAGACAGGGGACAGAGAGAGAGAGGGGGAGAAGATGAAGGGAGAGAGAGGGGGTAGAGAGAGAGAGGGGGGGGAGAGAGAGGGAGGGAAGGGGAGAGAGGGGGGAGAGAGAAGGGGGGAGATAGAGGGGGGAGAGGATGAAGGGAGAGAGAGGGGGGAGAGAGGGGGGAGAGAAAGAGGGGGAGAGGGGGGAGAGAGAGGGGGGGGAGGGGAGAGAGAGGGGGGGGGAGGGGAGAGAGAGAGGGGGGAGGGGAGAGAGAGAGGGGGGAGAGAGAGGGAGGGAAGGGGAGAGAGAGAAGGGAGAGAGAGAAGGGGGAAGATAGAGGGGGGGGGGAGGATGAAGGGAGAGAGAGGGGGGAGAGAGGGGAGAGAGAGAGGGGGGAGAGAGAGAGGGGGGAGAGAGAGGGGGGAGAGAGAGGGGGGAGAGGATGAAGGGAGGGGGGGAGAGAGGGGAGAGAGAGAGGGAAGAGAGAGGGAGGGAAGGGGAGAGATACAAGGGAGAGAGAGAAGGGGGAAGATAGAGGAGGGGGGGAGAGGATGAAGGGAGGGGGGGGGGAGAGGGGAGAGAGAGAGGAGGGGGGGGGGGAGGATGAAGGGAGAGAGAGAGACAGAAAAAAATGAAATGAAAACTCTTTATTGACAATAGCCTGTTTGGCTGTCATGCCAGGAGGAGGGGGGGGTTGATCAACAATCAAACAACGAACAAAACCACACACAGACTGACAGACAGACAAAAACATGTCAGAAACACACACACACACACACAGACACACAGAGTTTCAGTTTCAGTAGCTCAAGGAGGCGTCACTGCGTTCGGACAAACCCATATTCGCTACACCACATCTGCCAAGCAGATGCCTGACCAGCTCTCACACACACACAGATTGCGAAAACAAAGTGCGAGTATTATTTTTCAGGTTGTGTGTACTCATTCATTCATTCATTCAACTAACCCAAGCTAGGTCACACACACACACACACACACACACACACACACACACACACACACACAGAGAGAGAGAGACAGACAGACAGACAGACAGACAGACAGACAGATTGCGAAAGCAAAGTGCGCATATTATTTTTCAGGTTGTGTGTACACATTCTTTAACTCAACTGACCCAAGGTAGGTCACACACACACACACACACACACACACACACACACAGAGAGAGAGAGAGAGAGAGAGAGAGAGAGAGACAGACAGACAGACAGACAGACAGACAGACAGACAGACAGACAGACAGACAGATTGCGAAAACAAAGTGTGCGAATATTATTTTTCAGGTTGTGTGTACTCATTCATTCATTCAACTAACCCAAGCTAGGTCACACACACACACACACACACAGAGAGAGAGAGAGAGAGAGAGAGAGAGAGAGAGAGAGAGAGAGAGTCCAACACTCAAATTTCCACCCACTCTTAATGCGCAGAGATTAATCATCACACCACGCTGATAACTTAAGTCGTACAGACGATAACCTATAATTAAATTATCCGACAACACGACTCATTCACTGACGTATTGTCTGTGTCTGCTAACCTTGTCTCGAATTTCTTGGGTCGTCTTGATAACGTGGATGGGGTATGAAATAAACATGTGATGCTTTGAAACGATTTCGAAACAGCACGCACCTGCCATTTGAAGAATTTCTGTTTATTGACTTGTAGTGGGGCTTTTTTGACTCACTTGTGTAAACAAAGTGAGTCTATGTTTTAACCCGGTGTTCGGTTGTCTCTGTGTGTGTGTGTGTGTGTGTGTGTGTGTGTGTGTGTCCGTGTGTCTGTGTGTCCATGGTAAACTTTAACATTGACATTTTCTCTGCAAATACTTTGTTAGTTGACACCAAATTAGGCATAAAAATATGAAAAATTCAGTTCTTTCCAGTCATCTTGTTTAAAACAATATTGCACCTCTGGGATGGGCACAAAAAAATAAATAATGAAGCCTAATTATATGCAAACTGCATTTACTGTTATATTTATATTTTTTGTATTCTCTAAGCTTGGCACTTTGATCTGATATTCTGACCCAGCAACAAGAGCAGTCATTATTATCATTTTTTGTTCAAACAGGAACTTCTTTTGCTAAGCATGGAAGTCTTATTTATTTTGCAAACGTTTTGGTGCAGTTAGTAAAAAAGGGAAATTACTCTGTAATTAATGCTAGGGGACTTAATTTGCTTTAGACTGATCTTTCTCATCTTAAACATTACATTTTGAAATTATACTCAATTCATGAAAAGCTTGTGTGTTTTACTCTCAGTCACAAGTGAGTCTTGAAGGCCTTGCCTCTCTTGTTGTTTTAGGATTGACGTTTCGGATTCAGATGATTCTAAAATATTGCAACCTGCGATTTAATTCAAGAATTTCTGTCAGTGATTAATTTATAGCAGTTTTTGTTTTGTTTTGTTGTTGTTTTGAATGAATGTTTCAGCTGCAAAATGCTGAACTTGTGTTTTTAGGAATTTCTGTCAGTGATTAATTTGTAGCTGGGCTTTAAAAATGAAATGGAATGAATGTTTCTGCTTTAAATGATTTGAATACCACTTATAAATTTAAGAAATTCTCTATTGAATAATTTGTAGTTGGGTTTTTTTTTTCATTTTGGAACTGATTTTTCTGCTTCAAGTGATTTCAAATATTGCACCTGCGATTTGAAGATAATGGATAATTTGTAGTGTTTTTTTTTTTTTAATTTTATTTTGGAATAGGTCTTTCTGCTTTCTGCAACTTAATCCTCTACAACAGAGGAATATAAATCTCAATCCTCCACAACAGAGGAATATGAAACGCAACTCAATCCTCCACAACAGAGGAATATAAATCTCAATCTTCCACAAAAGAGGAATATAAATCTCAATATTCCACAACAGAGGAATATAAATCTCAATCCTCCACAACAGAGGAATATAAATGCAACTCAATCCTCCACAACAGAGGAATATAAATCTCAATCCTCCACAACAGAGGAATATAAATCTCAATCCTCCACAACAGAGGAATATAAATGAGGAATATAAATGCATCTCAATCCTCCACAACAGAGGAATATAAATCTCAATCCTCCACAACAGAGGAATATAAATGCAACTCAATCCTCCGCAACAGAGGAATATAAATCTCAATCCTCCACAACAGAGAAATATAAATCTCAATCCTCTACAACAGAGGAATATAAATGAATCTCAATCCTCCACAACAGAGGAATATAAATCTCATTCCTCCACAACGGAGGAATATAAATCTCAATCCTCCTCAACAGAGGAATATAAATCTCAATCCTCCACAACAGAGGAATATAAATCTCAATCCTCCACAACAGAGGAATATAAATCTCAATCCTCCACAACAGAGAAATATAAATCTCAATCCTCTACAACAGAGGAATATAAATGAATCTCAATCCTCCACAACAGAGGAATATAAATCTCATTCCTCCACAACGGAGGAATATAAATCTCATTCCTCCACAACGGAGGAATATAAATCTCAATCCTCCTCAACAGAGGAATATAAATCTCAATCCTCCACAACAGAGGAATATAAATCTCAATCCTCCACAACAGAGGAATATAAATGAATCTCAATCCTCCACAACAGAGGAATATAAATCTCAATCCTCCACAACAGAGGAATATAAATGAGGAATATAAATGCAACTCAATCCTCCACAACAGAGGAATATAAATCTCAATCCTCCACAACAGAGGAATATAAATCTCAATCCTCCACAACAGAGGAATATAAATGAGGAATATAAATGCATCTCAATCCTCCACAACAGAGGAATATAAATCTCAATCCTCCACAACAGAGGAATATAAATGCAACTGAATCGTCCGCAACAGAGGAATATGAATCTCAATCCTCCACAACAGAGGAATATAAATCTCAATCCTCTACAACAGAGGAATATAAATGAATCTCAATCCTCCACAACAGAGGAATATAAATCTCAATCCTCCACAACGGAGGAATATAAATCTCAATCCTCCGCAACAGAGAAAAATAAATCTCAGTCCTCCACAACAGAGGAATATAAATGAGGAATATAAATGCAACTCAATCCTCCGCAACAGAGGAATATAAATCTCAATCCTCCACAACAGAGGAACATAAATCTCAATCCTCCGCAACAGAGGAATATAAATGAGGAATATAAATGCATCTCAATCCTCCACAACAGAGGAATATAAATCTCAATCCTCCACAACAGAGGAATATAAATGCAACTGAATCCTCCGCAACAGAGGAATATAAATCTCATTCCTCCACAACAGAGGAATATAAATCTCAATCCTCTACAACAGAGGAATATAAATGAATCTCAATCCTCCACAACAGAGGAATATAAATGAGGAATATAAATGCAACTCAGTCCTCCGCAACAGAGGAATATAAATCTCAATCCTCCACAACAGGGGAATATAATCTCAATTCCTCTCTAAACAGAGGAATATAAATGCAACTCAATCCCCCAAACAAAGGAATATAAATGCATCTCAAACCCCTCCACAACAGGGAATAAAATGCAACTCAATCCTCCACAACGAGGAATAAAAATGCACTCAATCCCCAAAACGGGGAAATAAAAATTAATCCTCTAAAAACAGGGGAAAATTAAAATGCAATCAATCCCCCGCAACAGAGGAAAAAAAATCTCAATCCTCCGCAAAGGGGAAATGTAAATCTCAACCCTCCACAACAGAGGATATAAAGATCTCAATCCTCTACAACAGGGAATAAAAAATGATCTCAATCCCCCAAAAACAGGGAATATAAATGAATCAACCCACACAACAGAGGAATAAAATGCAAGAACCTTAAACAGGGGGTTGAATTATCTCAATCCTCCACAACAGGGAAATAAAAATGCAACTCAATCCTACAACAGAGGAATATAATGAACTCTCTCCCAAACAGAGGAATATAAATGCAACTCAATCCTCTATAACAAAGGAATATAACTGTACTCAATCCCCCACAACAGAGGAATATAAATGCCTCTTGTTCCTCTACAACAGGGAATATCAATGTCAACTCAATCCTTACAACAGAGGAATATAAATGCAACATCAATCCTTCACAACAGAGGATATAAATGCAACTCAATGCTCTTAACAGAGGAATATAAATGCATCCCAATCCTCCACAACAGAGGAATATAAATGCAACTGAATCTCTAGAACAGAGGAATATAAATGCATCCCAATCCTCTTCAACAAGAGGAATTATAAATGCATCTCTTCCTCCACAACAGAGGAATATAAATGTAACTCAATCCTCCACAACAGCGGAATAAAATGCATCTCATTCCCTCCACAAAAGAGGATTATAAATGTAACTCAATCCTCCACACAGAGGAATATAAATGCATCTTAATCTCCACAACAGAGGAATATAATGCATCTCATTCCTCTACAACACAGGAATCATAAATGCAACTCAATCCTCCACAAGAGGAATAAAAATGCAACTCAATCCTCCACAACAGAGGAATATAAATGCAACTCAATCCTCCACAACAGAGGAATATAAATCTCAATCCTCCACAACGGAGGAATATAAATCTCAATCCTCTACAAACAGAGGAATATAAATGCAACTCAATCTTCCGCAACAGAGGAATATAAATGCAACTCAATCCTCCACAACAGAGGAATATAAATCTCATTCCTCTACAACAGAGGAATATAAATGCATCCCAATCCTCCACAACAGACGAATATAAATCTCAATCCCCCCCCCGCCCACCCCCCCTTCCTCCCAAAAGACGAGCAAACAGAAAACAGTGTTTCTAAATCCTCAGCACTCAGAACAGCTGGCGACCATTGATTTCACGCTGTCCACATTGCATACCATGCCCCCTTCACTGTGTCTGAAAGACATGTCAGGGATTTCGACGCATGGATAATATAGTAAGACATAGGTACAGCAGATGTCACTGCGCGACGCTGAAATCGATTCATGTCAACAGTCCATAGATCCTTGCCGGGCCATATATGGGGAGTGATGGCCTAGAGGTAACGCGTCCGCCTAGGAAGCGAGAGAATCTGAGCGCGCAGGTTCGAATCACGGCTCAGCCGCCGATATTTTCTCCCCCTCCACTACTAGACCATGGAAGTTTTATTTATTTTGCAAACGTTTAGGTGAAGATAGTCAAAAAAGGGAAATTACTCTGTAATTAATGCTAGGGGGACTTAATTTGCCACAAGTGAGTCTTGAAGGCCTTGCCTCTATTGTTTTTGTTGTTGTTTTCTTCTTAACACAGATTCTGTTCATCTCTTTTAGATTCAAATGATGATGGCTGGTTCTTCGCTTGCGAAGATCAGTGGGAAGTTCCCGCCAGGGATGGGCGGCATGCCTTTTCATGACTAATTAGTCCAATCCGTGATCTGCAGAGTCTGTGGCATTGTGGGGCACGTGCAGATCTGGCCTGCGTTGCTGGGCTGCGGATCTAGCTGGGTCTTTCCTTCTTCTTTTCTCCTGGATGTTCAGTCGTCTGGTTTCCTCAAAGTGTTGGGTTCCCCTGAGCGTTGAAGATCTCCAGCAACCTCTACTATCTGATGCTGACTGCTCCCATGTCTTGGGGTTGATGTCCGCTTGGCATAGTTGCTTCTTCAGTTGGTCCTTGAATCTTTTCTGTGGTGCGCCTGTATTGCGTTTGCCTTGGACCAACTCCCCATAGAATACTGCTTTCGGCATGCGAGTGTCAGGCATCCGGATGATGTGTCCTCCTTAACACAAATTCTGTTCATCTCTTTTAGACTCAAAATATGTCTATTGAAATGCGTGATTTTCTTTTTTTGATTTTTTAAAATTTTTTTTAAGGATGTATACATGTGAATCTTGCTTGCAAGTATTCAGATTTTCGTCGTTGTTTTCAAAATCAAAATGTTCTTCTAAATGCTGCATTTCAAACCACATCTATGATCTATCTCTCACCAAAGCCTTGCGGTTAATTGAGTTTGTAAAAATGTGGATGAACTTCTGTCAGTTTTAAAACTCTTTTTTTTTTCTTCTTCTTCTTCTTTCAGTATCTCTCTCTTGGCAATCATTCCACACACACACACACACAAAAAAAACCCAAAAAAACCGCACACTTTTTTTTTCCATTTTATGGTGTAATCTTTTCATAAACATGTGCAAAGCTCAAATGTTCTAAAAACCACCAAATTGCTTTACACTGAAAAAAAAAAAAAAAAAAAAAAAAAGATTTGTGTCATTTTCTCCTCCTCTTCTACAAGACAAATGTGCATGCACACACACATAAGCAGTTGAAGGTCGAAGCATTATTTATTTCACAGCGGGGTGGAGAAAAAAAAAAAAGCAAAAAAAAAGCGAAGCACATAGATTGATGTGCAAGCGTTCGTTGACAGTGATTTGCCCGGGACATTGCTGAAAGACTGGCAAAGAACAATAGGTGACAACCCCCCGCACCCCCGCCCCCCCCCCCACAGAAAAAACACTCCACCAGGATTATTCCACATCTGCATGCTAGCTTGAATTGGCTCGGTCAGTCTGAATAATTTACCACAACGATGAACATCAAGGAAAAACCACTGCGTTTTTCAGCCAAATCACAACTAGGAAACAACAATTAATAATAATCTGAACAGTAAATAATGATGACAATAACAAGAACCCCCCCCCCCCTCCCCCCGGCCCCCCACCCACCCCCCGCAACCCAATCAATAGTGAGCTCTCTTTAGTGCCAAGATGTTGTGGACTAACTTCATCTTGACAGTAATAATCGTAATTACAATGATAAAAAAAAAAAACCCAAAAAACCCCCTCTAAACAATAAAATATAGCACACTCTCTTGAGCCAAGATATTGCAGACAAAAATAATCTTAACAGTAGTAATAATAATAATAATACTAATTTAAAAACAACTACAACAATAAATCGCAAGCTCTCTTCTACAGATATATTGTGTGGACAAAGATCATTCTTACAATAATAATAACTACAATTAAAAAAAAAAAAACAAATTATAAATAGTAAGCTCTTTTATGTCCCAAAACATTTGTGGATGGATATATAAAAAAAATATAAAAAAAAAAATAAATAAATAAAACCCAACCCCAAATTACTGAATCATGCATAAATAATTACATTCAAGATGCAGTTTCCTTCCCGATGCAAACACACACACACACACACACACACAGAGCAACTCTAAAGCTTCCTTCTATTAAAGACAGAAATGAAAGCGGTGATTTTTTCTACAGAATATCTTTCATAATTAATCATTAACCTTTCCCCTTTAGACCTCTTACCTGTCAAGGGGAATACTACTACTACTGCAGTGGAGTGATGGCCTAGAGGTAACGCGTCCGCCTAGGAAGCGAGAGAATCTGAGCGCGCTGGTTCGAATCACGGTTCAGCCGCCGATATTTTCTCCCCCTCCACTAGACCTGGAGTGGTGGTCTGGACGCTAGTCATTCGGATGAGACGATAAACCGAGGTCCCGTGTGCTAGCATGCACTTAGCGCACGTAAAAGAACCCACGGCAACAAAAGGGTTGTTCCTGACAAAATTCTGTAGAAAAATCCACATCGATAGGAAAAACAAATAAAAGTGCATGCAAGGACAAAAAAAAAAAAAAAAAAAAAAAAAGGGTGGCGCTGTAGTGTAGCGACACGCTCTCCTGGGGTGAGCAGCCCGAAATTTCACACAGAGAAATCTGTTGTGATAAAAAGAAATACAAATACAAATATAAATAATTTTCAATTGCTTAGATCATATGTGTCAGTCACACACACACACACACACACTCTAGGACACACCTACAGAATTGACTGTTAATATAGTGTTGTTTCAGCCACCTCAAATCTTTTTTTTTCTTCTACCACAAACACATCAACTGTCACTAAACTATCAACTTTCAACAACAAACTTCTAACCACATGTTTCGGTCTTCTTTTTTTTTTTTTTTTGGTCTACGATAGAATACAAAATGAAATAATAAAGCTGAAAGTGACAACAACATATCTGTTGTCACAAAGTTACCAACTTTCAACTAAAAATTCAACCAAGACGGGTTTTTTGTTGTTGTTTTTTGGGTGTGTGTGTGTGTGTGTGTGTGTGAGGGGGGGGGGGGGGGGGGGTTAAAGCGTTGGACATTCAATCTGAGGGTCCCGGGTTCGAATCTCGGTAACGGCACCTGGTGGGTAAAGGATGGAGATTTTTCCGATCTCCACATGAACAGCTGTGCAGACCTGCTTGTGCCCTGAACCCCCCTTCATGTGTAAACGGCATGCAGAAGATCAAATACGCACGTTAAAGATCCTGTAATCCGTGTCAGCGTTTCGGTGGGTTATGGAAACAAGAACATGCCCAGCATGCACACACCCCGAAAGCGGAGTATGGCTGCCTACATGGCGGGGGGTAAAAACGGTCACGCACGTAAAAGCCCACTCGTGTACATGCGAGTGAACGTGGGAGTTGCAGCCCACGAACGAAGAAGAAGAAGAAGAAAATGAAACAATAAAGCTGAAAATGTCACACACACACGGCACACACATAAACAGTGAGGGGTGGGGATTGTTGGGTGTGTGTGTGTGTGTGTGTGGGGGGGGGGGGGGGGGGGGGGGGGTGGGGGGGGGGGGAGGGGAAGGGGGCAGATGTTAAAATCACATTCAGCTGTACCCTTCACCTCTGTGTCAAGACATACTGTCATGCTTTCTTTTCCGAAATGATTTCTTCACACACTAATAATAACAAAAATTAACCCCCCCAAAAATAATAATAAATATAAATATATATATATATATATATATAAGAAAGAAAAAACCCCACTGCAGTTATATTTTCAATCCCTGGCTTCATCAACGTACTTATCCAGATCCAGACAGAACGACTTCACACCACATCTGAAACCAACAAAGACAGATACTTACAGGGCAAAAGACCGTTGTTTTTTTTTTGTTTTGTTTTGTTTGTTTGTTTATTTGTTTTCGCTTTTACAAAGCAGCAACTGAAATAGAATTCAAAATATAAAAAAAAGAAAAGCTCCTTATCATTATTATTTTTTTTTAATGTATATAATTATTATATATTTTTTTTTAATTATCATATTTTTTAACATCTTTCCAATCAGAATAAACAGTTGAGAGAAGGGGCATAACTTTTGAAAGAATTTTTGTGAAACTTCCATCAACTGTATTTCAACATTTCCAAGCAATGATGTAGTAGTTTTTCTGTTTGTTAAAAAGATGTCCTCCCCTGCCCCCCACCTCCAACCCCTAAAAAAAAAAAAACATATTACTTTTTTTTTCTTTTCTTTTTTTTTTTGCTGGGGATGGGGTGATCTTGAAGAGATAATACTACATACATAAAAAAAAAAAAGGGGGGGGGGGGGGATGGGGGGCAGAAATATTTGCAGGCATCAACATGTTTCAAAACAAGCAGAAAAAAAAAAAAAAAAAAAATAAAAAAAAATAAAATAATTTTTTTTAATTAAAAAAAAAAAAAGTGAATCTGGTTTTTACTGTAGACTTTTTTTTTTTTTTTTCTTTCTTTTAAATACTTTTTTTCTTGGTCCCACAAACCAAAAATAGTCATTTATTTTCACAGCTACATTTTAACATTTCACCATATCAAATGACGCTGTACAACTACCCCCCCCCCCCCCCATCCTTGCCCTCCTCAAAAAAAAACAAAAAAACCCCGCACCATTATATAACAAAATTCTTCAGCAAGTGGAAATGAATTTTTAAAAAAAAGTTGGTTAACAGTTATAATAATACTAACAAAAATATAATAATAGCAATAACAGCAATAATAATAATAAAGACAATGTTTCACAGATTAATACATAATATGTATTCTACAATCAAGAAAAATACTGACAAACAGTCAGTTTGCAGCATACACACACACACACACACACACACACCATGAAAACAAAATAATACTTCTAAACTGACTTGCATTTGCGGCAATAAAATTGCTCCCGTGTGCATACCATCCATGAATGTTGAACAGTTTAAACCATATTTACCTATGTCATTTACAAAAAAATACTGATGGACACAAATCATACACAAAAAGAAGTATCGATTTTTGAAAACTGATTCACTGCAAAAGGTTTAACAACTCTAGCCTAAAACTAAACTAAAAGTGGCTACTATTCATTCCAGTTTACATGTATAAATATTACACGCCATTTAATTGCAACATAACATTATACAAAGCCCATCATTACTTTTTATCATGCATGTATATAAATTACATATAATCACATATATAGACACCCCCCCCCCCCCCCCCCCCCCACACACACACACACAACCGAGTTTAAACCATATTTACCTACGTCATTTACAAAAAAATCTGCAGTTCCATCTGCTTCCATTAGAAATGTCTTAAATGATCATCAACATGTGTTTGGAATAGTTCAGAGTTTAACCCTGTCACCGCCAGTCAATTTAGAGTACAAAATTCCCTTGTGGTATAAACACAGAAAAGACAGTGGCTAAGAATAGCTGGGGATTCCCCCCCTGCGATGTAGAGAAAATATGGCCTATCCTACCTCCGAACATTAAGAGCAGTATGTTCATGGATAACAGACCAATGAATGGTCACCTTTCAGTGACATGGGTCCTCTACCACGCCTGTGCATAAATGCGAGCTTGGCAGTGAAAGGGTTAATTTGGAGCCCAACTGCCTCTTTGTTGTCATTCTACTGGTTGACTAGTTATTATTATTAATAATAATAATAATGGTATTTATATAGCGCTGAATCTTGTGCAGAGACAAATCAAAGCGCTTTCGCACCAGTCATTCACACGCATGCATAACTCTAAAACTGGAGAAACTAAAGTCAAGGAAGAGACAGGCAATGGAGGCTATTTTGGGAAGAGGTGGGTTTTAAGGCCAGACTTGAAAGAGCTGAGTGTGGAGACCTGACGAAGTGAAAGAGGAAGTTCATTCCAATCGCAAGGTCCAGAGACAGAGAAAGAACGGCGGCCAACAGTCGAGTGTTTGAATCTGGGTATGCGTAAACAGAGTGGATCCGAAGCCGATCGTAGAGAGCGAGACCGAGTGTAGAGGTGAAGGCAGCCGCAGAGATATTCTTTTTTCTTTCTTTCTTTTTACTTAATACTAATTGAGGAGAGAGGAACAGGTAAAGTAGTGATTATTTAAGGCATGGGTGGGGTGGGGGGGTGGGGGAGATGATAGATTTTTTTTTTTTTTTTTGGTCTAAAAATCATAAATGTGAATAGACGTCAAAAAGCAAAAGAACGGAAAAAAAAAACCAACAAAAAAAAAACAACGATCACACACCAAATACTGGTCCCCAGGAAGAAACACTGACTGATAGCAATATTCACACAATCCAAACCTCTATGATCTCAGCTGACAGTCGCCCTCCCCTCCCCCCCCCACACGCACACACAAAAAATATATAAATAAATAAAATAAAATAAACACACCACCCACAAAACAACAACAAACCACTAGCTCCACATACGATTGTCAAAAGAAGCCAACCCCAGCTTTCAAATCTGCCAGTAACACCTACACTCCCCCCCCCCCCCCCCATGTGTCAACTCACTGATCTTGATGAGCAATCACACCAGAACCCCTCACCAGCTTGCTTAATTTACATGCGCGGGAAGCAACACAGTTTTGTTTTTTTTGTCACGCTGAAAAGCTTGCGGCTGAGGTCCTGGGGGTTGCTGGACCAAAACTGCATGTGTGTCTTAATACCGACGCATATAGAAATAAAACAAACCACCAAAACACAAATCAAACCCTGTACCATATGGAAATACTCCCCTCCACCCCCCCCCCTCCCCCACAACCCCATGTAACTAGAAGAAGTCAAGCATAGCACGAAATCCTGTCAAACGCTTCCATGATGAAAGCCAAATTACTACGACGGCAACTCCCATTTCGGGTGGCCAAAGATTTAAAACTTGTTAAGGATTCCTCGTTTCCACGGAAAGCCATAAAATTAAGCGTCCTACTCACTACAAACTAAAAATCATCTCCAGAAGGTGCTGGTTATACAAGCTGACAAAAGAGAACTGGGGACCACAAGTCTTTCTGGCAAAACGTTCAGCTTTCGTTTAAAAACACCCTGATGCAGAATGACTGTCATGAAATCAAAAATGCTGATCAAGAAGAGGTTCCTGAGCTTCCACAGAAAACACAGTAATCAGTAATGTGGAGTGATGGCCTAGAGGTAATGCGTCCGCCTAGGAAGCGAGAAAATCTTAGCACGCTGGTTCGAATCACGGCTCAGCCGCCGATATTTTCTCCCCCTCCACTAGACCTTGAGTGGTGGTCTGGACGCTAGTCATTCGGATGAGACGATAAACCGAGGTCCCATGTGCAGCATGCACTTAGCGCACGTAAAAGAACCCACGGCAACAAAAGGGTTGTTCCTGGCAAAATTCTGTAGAAAAATCCACTTCGATAGGAAAAACAAATAAAACTGCACGCAGGAAAAAAAAAAAAAAAAAAAAATGGGTGGCACTGTAGTGTAGCGACGTGCTCTCCCTGGGGAGAGCAGCCCGAATTTCACACAGAAAAATCTGTTGTGATAAAAAGAAATACAAATACAAATAGACAACGATCTTTCTCTATAATAATGACTCATTAAATTGTACACGAAGTTACACATGCTTATCAAGAAGAGCGTCTTCTGCTTCCATACAAACACAATAATTAGAAATATACAATAATCTATTTCTATGATACAAACTCATGAAATTATTCATGCTTATCAAGTAGAGGTTCTCGTGTTTCCACAGAAACTAATCAATTAGGAAATATACAATAATCTATTTCTATGATGACTCATGAAACTATACATGAAATTATAAATGCTTGTCAAGAAGAGATTCTTCTGTTTTCATACTATTACAAAACACACTAATTAGAAATATACAATGATTTTCACCATAAATAAGGACAATCATGAAATCATGAATACCTAAAAAAAATTCCTTGTGTTTCCATTTGAACACAGTAATAATAAATAAATAAATAAATAAATAAATAAACCATATCTTTTCAATACTTCTATGAGGCTTCAATGAAAACTTTAAAAAAAACTCAAGAAGACCTTACTGCAACACAAGTGTCCACACAGTAATAAACACTGCAATCATCGTCACAATGATGGACAGAAGTGATTGATTAAGCGAAATAAAGTTGACGGACAAAAATCATTAAAAACAACAACAACAAAAAACAACAACAATGAAAACTGCAGCCTAAAAACTAAACTAAACGTGCCACTGTTCATTCCAATATACATATACACTGATGGACACAAATCATACAAAAAAAGAAGTATCGATTTTTGAAAATTGATTCATTGCAAAAGGTAAACAACTCTAGCCTAAAACTCAACTAAAAGTGGCTACTATTCATTCCAGTATACATGTATACATATTACACGCCATTTAATTGCAACATAACATTATATAAAGCCCATTATTACTTTTTATCATGCATGTATATAAATGACATATAATCACATATATAGACACCCCCCCCCCCCCCAACACACACACACACACAAACAGCATTGCACTTTCATACCTGAAAATTGACATGAACAGACATCAACAAAAAATCATCACATTCATCAGGATAAAGCGGTGGGCGCAATAGCCGAGTGGTTAAAGCGTTGGACTGTCAATCTGAGGGTCCCGGGTTCGAATCACGGTAACGGCGCCTGGTGGGTAAAGGGTTGGAGATTTTTCCCGATCTCCCAGGTCAACATATGTGCAGACCCGCCTAGTGCCTGAACCCCCTTCGTGTGCCAACGCAAGCAGAAGATCAAATACGCACGTTAAAGATCCTGTGATTGATGTCAGCGTTCGGTGGGTTAAGGAAACAAGAACATAATCAACATGCATACCCCCAAAAACGGAGTATGGCTGCCTACATGGCGGGGTAAAAACGGTCATACACGTAAAAGCCCGCTCGTGTACATACAAGCGAACGTGGGAGTTGCAGCCCACGAACGACGACGAAGAAGAAGAACAACAACGTGGATGTGATTAACGAACACGGACACAAACAACAGCACAGCTCAAAGGCAAGATAAATGCAAGGGGTACAATCTGAACACAGCTGTGTGCACAACCGAGTATTGCATGCTGGGTTTAAAAAAAAAAAAAATAACAACAACAGATATTAATCATAATAATCATTATTATAGTAATGGTACGACTCCAGCTACTTAGCACCCACTCTATCTCACTGCCGCACACTTTACCAACGCTAAAAAAAAAAAATTAAAAAAAAAAAAAAATGCACTGCGCTTCACACACACTCATACCTACCTGCATGCACCTCTACCCATCAAGAATACGTACTCACATACAGTGATACACTCATACACACAACGGTGGCATGCTCACACACTCACACATAAACTTGAGCACGTGCTCACACAATGTAAAAAAACAACAACAACAAAAAAACAAACAAAAAAAAACAAAAAAAAAAACCCACAAGAGAAAGAACACAGATTGAAAATTAACGAAACGCAAAGTAATTGTCCATGGTCAAGAAAAAACACAGAAACTGAACTGGTTGTGTACAGGTCAGAGAGAAAAGAAGAAGAAAAAAATCGCCTTAAGAAAAACAAGAACAAAACAACAACAACAAAAAAACATCTATTTTGAGCATGAAAAACAAAAACAAAAAAACAAAAAAAAAGCACTAAGCTTCAAATTCAAGTATATACTACGTCCCTCCACCCATGTAAGCTCACTTTGGATGTATGTAGAGTGGGAAAGGGAGAGCGTGAGTGGGGGGAGGGGTTTTGAGAAAGAGTGGCCATGAATGTTTTATGTTACTTGTAATATTTTCCTTTCATGTAAAGCGCCCTGAGCTCTTCGTGAGAAAGGGCGCTATATAAATGTACATTATTATTATTATTATTATAAATTCATTTACAGCCAAGTCTTTTCTGAAGGACTGTGACTCTTGAAACCTTCTTCTTCTTCTTCTGCGTTCACTCGTATGCACACGAGTGGGCTTTTACGTGTATGACCGTTTTTACCCCGCCAGCAGCCATACTCCGTTTTCGGGGGTGTGCATGCTGGGTATGTTCTTGTTTCCATAACCCACCGATCGCTGACATGGATTACAGGACCTTTAATGTGCATATTTGATCTTCTGCTTGCATATACACACGAAGGGGGTTCAGGCACTAAGCAGGTCTGCACATATGTTGACCTGGGAGATCGTAAAAATCTCCACCCTTTACCCACCAGGCGCCGTCACCGTGATTCGAACCCGGGACCCTCAGATTGACAGTCCAACGCTTTAACCACTCGGCTATTGTGCCCAACTCTTGACACCAGGAAGCAAGATTAGCACTGGCTCTTAGTGCTGCATGGGGCTAGTGTGGCACAGCACAGCCTCTGGAGAAAATTAGGAGGAGGTTTGCAGATAAGCAACCTACGCTCTGGCTGTGTTTCAGTGACGCTGGCACTCTACCTGGTTGATGCTGAAATGTGGAATCAGCGGTGAAAGGGTTTTCATCAATTTGACTGATGCAGCAGTCAAACGGTTAAAGAAGAGCTGAATTCTTGCAGCCCCCCCTCCCCCCCGATGAACCTGGTGGAGATTTTCCCCGATCTCCCAGGTCAACATATGTGCAGACCTGCTAATGCCTGAACCCCCCCCCCCCCCCCCGCACCCCCCCTTCATGTGCGTACGCATGCAGAAGATCAAATACGTGGGTTAAGGAAACAAGAACATACCCAGCATGCACCCCCCCCCCTCCCCCCCACCGAAAAAGAAACATGGCTGCCTGATGGCAGGGTAAATAAATAAATAAATAAATAAAACAGTCATATATGTAAAATGTTACAAGTCTGTGTGAGCAAGAGTGTGTGTACACAACCGAAACCTGATTGAATGACAAAGGAAACAAACGATGAGCACCGGAACGGCAGCTATCAGTCAAGCTCTACCCAGGTAGGCGGCCTGCTGTGTAAATGACTCTGTGTTAGTAAAGCGCTTACAGTTTGGCGTTTGTGTAAAACGCTTACAGCTTGGCGTTTGTACAGCGCTTAGCGCTTGGTTTCTTAACGACGACAGGTGCTATGTAAGCATCCACATCCTGTGGTACACCATCATCAACTGACACAGTACACAATAAGCAAAATTCCACCACAATTTCATGCCAAGCTGATTTCATTTTCCACCAAACTTCAGCACAGAAGTGGGTAAGGAATGTATCCCCCCCCCCCCACCCCCAACACACACACACATCATAAAACTCTAACTGAATAAACACGTAATGAATCACTCCCTCTCCCGTCTGTCTCTCGCTTGTCAAGGCGATTAAAAACTTAACATCTTAAAAACAAAACAAAAAAACCCAAAAAAAACACAACCCAGCATCCATGCACAAAAACCATTCTCGGAATCGTTTCCTTAACAACATACAGACTTTCTCAAAGACCCTGTCATCATTACTAAAAGCACACTAGTAACCCCCCCCCCCCACCCGCACCCCCCTCCCCCCAACCTTTCTATTCTGGCTCACATATGGCTGTGATATTTCTACAACACGTGTGTGATCTCAATACCTTGTATTTCATACTACTCCTAACGCCAGGTATGCAAATGACAAAACCTGGATTTTATATAACCTTCTAATTACAGGTGCGCCAACTTAATACCTGAATTTTATGCCACTTCTAATGACAGGTGCGTGAATGACAGTACCTGGACTATATAAAACTTCCAATCAAATTTGTATAAACTTGATACCTGGCTGTGTAAGCGTAATACCTGGATTTTATGCTACTTCCATTAACAGGTGTGTGAATGACGATAACTGCTTTTTATAAACTTCCAATCACAAACATGTAAACTTAAACACCAGGATTTTTATACTGCTTCCAATGACAGGTGTGTGTGAATAACAATACCTGGATTTTACACTACTTCTAATGAAAAGTGGTGTGTGTGAATAACAATACCTGGATTTTACACTACTCCTAACGACAGGTGTGTAAATAAGAATACCTGGATTTTACACTACTTCTAACGACAGGTGTGTGAATAACAATACCTGGATTTTACACTACTTCTAATGAAAAGTATGTGAATAACAATACCTGGATTTTACACTACTTCTAATGAAAAGTGTGTGTGTGAATAATACCTGGATTTTACACTACTTCTAACGACAGGTGTCTCTGAAAAAAACCAACAAAACAAAACAAACCAGCATCCATGCACAAAAACGACAGGATTTTACACTACTTCTAATGACAGGTGTCTCTGAATAACAATACCTGGATTTTCCAACAGCTTTCAATTACAAATGTGTAAAGCTCATACCTGGATTTTATGCTACTTCCAACGACAGGTGTGTGTGTGAATGACATTACCTAGAATTTATCACACCACTTTCAATGACAGCCGTGTGACTGACAATACCTGGATTTCATACCACTTACACTGACAGGTGTGTGAATGACAATACCTGGATTTTTTTTTTTTTATACTACTTCAAACCACCTGGATCTTGTACTACTTCCAACTGGCAGATTTGTGAATAACAATACCCGAATTGTGGCATGATCTCCAATAATGACAGGTGTGTGAATGACAATACCTGGGGGTGGGTTTTTTGTGTTGTTTTTTTTACTACTTCTAACAAAAGTTTTAACTCAAACTCTTTTTCTTTTACATCCCATATATTATTTATTCGTACCACAGTTACTGCGAAACATGCCTGGGAGCAACAGGTTAAGCGCTGTGCAAATGCAAAACATCACTATCATTATTGTTCTCGACAAAAAGTTTGAAGGGCGCTAAACCTAGTGACAGTGAGAAAGCAAGACCCCAGCAGAAGAAGAAGAAAATAAAACAAATTCCAGTCCTGCGACTAACAATATGGGCCAGTCCACACACACACACACACACACACGCACGCAAAAGAAAAGCCAGTGCATGCAATACCGAAAGTGACTAAAAACAAAGAAAACATTCAACCGCTCAAAAATACTTCTTTTTTTTTTCTCTCTTTCTTTCTAAAAACAGCATCACATTATCATTTATTCAGTTCAGGTATTTCTAACTCCAGTTATATAATATGTTCAGTAATATTTTTAAAAAATACCAGTTTACATGTGACATTTCATACATAATCTACTCAGTTCAGGTATTTCAACATTGACCAGTTATAAATGATCTTGCACAATATTTTCAAAAAAAATACCTCGTTGACATCTGTCACATTGCAGACACAAAATTCCCCCCATCGTAACATCATTCAACAAGATCACAATTTTTAAAAAAAAAAACTGTACAAACCAACACAACTCTTCGCCACGACAGTCCAATTCCCCATTCTCAACATCACTAACACGTAAAAACAAAAAAGACAAACACAACAAAGCTGATCAAATCTTTTCGCCGTCGCTTCGATCCACTCCCTGTATATAAAAACAGTACATGCCGAAACAACAAGGCCCCCCCGCCCCATCCCCCCGTCGCCATAGCAACGTCTTCATCTGACCACACCTCTGTATCACATTTACATTAGGTGTACACGACATCCACATCAGTGCAGCACGTCTTGATTCGTGTACCCCCCCCCCCGTTTCGATTCTAGCACTCTGATAATCCACACCGCCACCACCCGTCAAAGGTCTCTTCAGAAACTTGACTCTTTGTCTCCGGTCTCACCTACCTGCAGTATGTTTCGCGTATTCCATTTCTCTCTCTCTCTAACACTCTTCCTCTCTCTCTCTCTCTCTCTCTCTCTCACGCACACACATACAGACACAAACATTCCAATGAAGAAAGTGAGATTTTTGTTTCCTAAAATCACAACACACACAGCAACTGAGAATAGGCGAACTGGCAACAGCTGAACTGCGATCACCAATTCAGTGAACTCTTGGCGAACTGGGAACAGCTGAAGTGCGATCACCAATTCAGTGATCTATTGGCGAACTGGGAACAGCTGAAGTGCGATCACCAATTCAGTGATCTATAGGCGAACTGGGAACAGCTGAACTGCGATCACCAATTCAGTGAACTCTTGGCGAACTGGGAACAGCTGAACTGCGATCACCAATTCAGTGATCTATAGGCGAACTGGGAACAGCTGAACTGCGATCACCAATTCAGTGAACTCTTGGCGAACTGGGAACAGTCACTGTCTAGACAACTTTGAACACAAACACAGGACTAATAGTCACTGTCTAGATGGCCTTGAAAACACACACACACACCCCCTCACGACTAGTTACAGACACTGTCTAGACAACTCTGAACACAAACACAGGAATAGTCACTGTCTAGATGGCCTTGAAAACACACACACACCCCCCCTCACGACTAGTTACAGACACTGGTCTAGACAACTCTGAACACAAACACAGGAATAGTCACTGTCTAGATGGCCTTGAAAACACCCCCCCCCCCTCACGACTAGTTACAGACACTGGTCTAGACAACTCTGAACACAAAACACAGGGACTAATAGTCACTGTCCACACTGCCGCCATGCATGTGCAGGAACCGCCCCAGATCCGAACCCACGCCCGCTAGTCTGTCACCTCGCTGGCAGTTCCTGCGGCCCTGACCCTGCTGCTCTCCCCTGGGGCCGGGGCCAGGAGCACAGAGGGCGCTGTGCTCGGTCGAGGAGTCACCACCCCGGCCCCCGCTGTCGTCTGCCGAGCTGTGAGCACTGCTGGAGGCCGTGGAGCCATGACGGTGACCACTGCCGCCACCTGGTGGGGGAACAGTCACTTTTAAAAAAAAATTTATTTAGTTTAACCCTTTCGCTGCCAGGATAATAAGATTTAAGTGAAATCTATTTGCCAGGTTGTATAAATTTTCCAAAAATTCTGTACTCTTTGGTATTGGAGAAAGACCTATAAAAGTATACATTTTCTGAAAGGTAAATGAAAAAAGAATACAAAACACATGATGTTTTCCCATTTTATATATTTTTAGTCACATGCTGTTGTTCTGAAATCAGTGTTTTGTTTTTTTGTCACATTTTCAACTTGTTCTTGTCAGGTAATTTGCACTAAAATATCATATTTTCTGGACGAATGGATATCTGCACACACAAAATCATACTAGAACAACCACAATGAAAAAATAAATAAATAAAAAAAGATAGATACACAATGCACTGTGACTTCTCCAAGTGATGATGTGGATGTGAGGCCACACCCCCTCAGTCTCCACCCCCTTCCTCTTCGCCCCTCTCACAAGGTCACTTTATCCAGTTCTCATCAGACCACGTTGGCTGAGTGCCAAGAAAACTGCTCACACTGTGTCCTGCTAATAATTCAGTCACTTTCTGTTATCTGCTAAGGTTTGCACAGCCGGCATCACTCACTGATAGTCGTATCTTGGCCACTCTCTTGATTCCTCCCTTTATTTTCCATCAAATCGTCCTATAAATGTTCATCACTGTCTTCTTCGAGTTTACGCTTCAATTCTTTCTGAACATCAGCTAAAGAAAGTAATCTTGGTTGATTTAGTTCCACCACGATCGCATATCTTGAGCACAGCGTCAGTGTGACATTTTGTTGAGCGAGCGAGGAGAGGAGCCAGGCAAACACTGCGGCCAGTAACCCAACCAAAACGTTCAAATACAGGACTGCCTCATGACGCTGATGGGGTTTCTATGAATAGAATCTAGAAAAGAACCCACGGCAACGAAAGAGTTGTTCCTGGCAAAATTCTGTAGAAAAATCCACTCTGATAGGATAACAAATAAAACTGCACACAGGAAAACACACACACACACACACAAAAAGGGTTGGTGCTGTGAGCGTAGCGACACACTCTCCCTGGGGGAGAGCAGCCCGAATTTCACACAAAGAAATCTGTTGCGATAAAAAGAGTAAAACAACCCAACTGAAGTCTCCCAACGACGGACCAGGCGGAGGAGGAAACCTTTCCAAACGGCTGTGAAGGCAGAAGAGGATGTCCAAAGGGCAGGGGGAGCTCTTATCCTTGGCTGGAAGTCCCCCCTAGGAGACGGAGCTCCGAAGAATAAACCTGCACCTGCCGAGGCCGTCCTACACGTGGCAGTATCTGCACCTGTGGGACTGTGAGCGTCGGTAGGCGAGAGAGTGGGGAAGGGACTGCACAACTCCTCACTAAAAAAAAAAGTCACCTGTGCTGGTCAGGCAATCAGGCTAATGTCGCATATGAGGACACACACCGACAGATAAGCCTGCCTGCCTACTCATCCGTCGGACCGACGGGAGACTCCATCACAACACAACGATCACGTTCATGTCGTCACTTCCACAAAGGACACTGACCTGACGAGAGGGCAGCACTGTGAAGCTGGTGGTGGGTGGCGGGGGGGAAGCCGGCCAGACTGCCATGCGACTGCGAGTGACGGTGGAAGTGCCGGAGCGTGCTGACGGAGCTCTGCTGGCTGAGGGCGCTGGTGTCCCCGGATTCCTGGCGGTGGTCGCACGCCGTGTTGCCGTAGAACTCTGCGTCACATCAACACACCCACATGCACACGTACACGTACACACGCAACCAGCTGAGTGGGTCAGGTTAGTCCCCCAGCATTTGTTGGTTTTGTGTTTCAGCTCTTTTTTTTTTTTTTTTTTTTTCAACCTTGTAAGAGAGGGTTTTTTTTTCTAAACTTTTCTCTCTTTTTTTTCTTCTAAATCTTGTAAAAGAGGGTGTTTCTTATCTATATAAAAAAAATTTTTTTTTAAAGTTTGAATTTTCCACTTTTAACTCTCTCCATACGAACGGCGAAAGAATCGACGTTAACAGCGTTTCACCCCAATTACCATCACCAAAATATTGCAAACGGAAGGTTCTTATACTGAAGAGGTGAATGTTGACAAAGAATACCACAATTCTTACAACGGAAGCTAAAGGTTGGGTCATTCAGACACCCACAGGACATCCGAGGGGTCTGTGTAGAGGAGAAGAGAGGACTGGCCGTACTGAGTGAATTAAAAGAGGTTCTTTTCTGAACTTCTTTACTTTCTAACCTTGAAAGAACTCTGTCCGTGTGGTAGTGGACCATTCCCACATCACACAGACAGACAGACAGACAAATGGGCCAAACAACCAATGCACACACACACAGACCAACACACATACAGACAGACCAACACACAGACAGAGGATTACTATCCAGAGACCAGTCATTCGGATCAGACGATAAACCGAGGAGGTCCCATGTGCAGCATGCACTTAGCGTACGTAAAAGAACCCATGGCAACAAAAGGGTTGTTCCTGGCAAAATTCTGTAGAAACTTCCAATTCAATAGGAAAAACAAATAAAACTGCATGCAGGAAAGAATACAAAAAAAATAATGGGTGGCACTGTAGTGTAGCGACGCACTCTCCCTGGGGAGAGCAGCCCGAATTTCACACAGAGAAATCTGATGTGACAAGAAGTGAAATACAATACAATACAATAGTATTGGGCAGAATGGTATCCCAGCAGCAGTGAGTGACGTCGACACATGACAGACAGACCTACAATCCAATACAGACAGCAAACACCTCACGAACAGTGAAAACTGACCTACAGACACACAAACCAACACACACACACACACACACAGAGGACTTCTATCAACTGACCAGTACTGGACAGGACAGTATCCACACAGACCAACACACACACAAACACACACACACACAGATAACAGCCCCTCACAGCTTGTCTCACTCTCTCTATCTCCCTCCTTCCCCCTCTCCTTCCCCGGGTGTTGCGATCCAGACAGACCAACACACACACACACACACAGAGGCCAACACACAGACAAAACAACACACACACACACACACACACACACAGAGGAACACACACACACACACAGACCAACACACACACACACACAAACCAACACACAGACAAAACAACACACACACACACAGGTCAACACACAGACCAACACACACACACAGACAAACCAACACACACAGACCAACACACACACACAGGTCAACACACAGACAAACCAACACACACACACACACAGACCAACACACACACACACAGACCAACACACACACACACACACAGACCAACCAACACACACACACACAGACCAACACACACACACACACACACACACACACAGACCAACCAACACACACACACACACACAGACCAACACACACACACAGAAAACAGCCACCCACTCACCAGTGTTAGGCAGCACAGAGTCCCAGCGGTAGTGGGTGATGTCGACAGGCTGTGTGACCCAGGCATTACGATCCAGACAGACCCACACACACACACATACACAGACACACACACAGAGACCAACACACACACACACACACACACACACAGAAAACAGCCACCCACTCACCAGTGTTAGGCAGCACGGAGTCCCACCGGTAGTAGGTGATGTCGACAGGCTGTGTGACCCAGGCGTTACGATCCAGACAGACCCCCCCAACACACACACACACAGAGACCAACACACACACACACACCCACAGAAAACAGCCACCCACTCACCAGTGTTAGGCAGCACGGAGTCTCAGCGGTAGTGGGTGATGTCGACAGGCTGTGAGACCCAGGCATTACGCTCCAGACAGACCAACACACACACACACACAGATACACACACACACACACAGACCAACACACACACACACACACACAGAACAGCCACCCACTCACCAGTGTTAGGCAGCACGGAGTCCCAGCGGTAGCGGGTGATGTCGACAGGCTGTGTGACCCAGGCGTTACGATCCAGACAGACCCACACACACACACACACACAGAACAGCCACCCACTCACCAGTGTTAGGCAGCACGGAGTCCCAGCGGTAGTGGGTAATGTCGACAGGCTTTGTGACCCAGGCATTACGATCCAGACAGACCCCCCCAACACACACACACACACAGACAAACCAACACACACACACATACACACACAGAAAACAGCCACCCACTCACCAGTGTTAGGCAGCACGGAGTCCCACCGGTAGTAGGTGATGTCGACAGGCTGTGTGACCCAGGCGTTACGATCCAGACAGACCCACACACACACACATACACAGACACACACACAGAGACCAACACACACACACACACACAGAACAGCCACCCACTCACCAGTGTTAGGCAGCACGGAGTCCCAGCGGTAGCGGGTGATGTCGACAGGCTGTGAGACCCAGGCGTTACGCTCCAGACAGACCCACACACACACATACACAGACACACACACAGAGACCAACACACACACACACACACAGAACAGAAAACAGCCACCCACTCACCAGTGTTAGGCAGCACGGAGTCCCAGCGGTAGTGGGTGATGTCGACAGGCTGTGTGACCCAGGCATTACGTTCCAGGTCACTGATGGTGGCGCGGCACACAGGGTCTGGGTGGAGCAGCCAGGTGATCAGGAACATGAGGGCTGTCAGACACACGGCAACAACACCTTGCCTTGTAAACCCAGCTCTTCTTCTTCTTCTTCTGCGTTCACTTGTATGCACACGAGTGGGCTTTTACGTGTATGACCGTTTTTACCCCACCATGTAGGCAGCCATACTCCGTTTTCAGGCGTGTGCATGCTGGGTATGTTCTTGTTTCCATAACCCACCGAACGCCGACATGGATTACAGGTTCTTTAACGTGCGTATTTGATCTTCTGCTGGCATATACACACGAAGGGGGTTCAGGCACTAGCAGGTCTGCACAAATGTTGACCTGGGAGATCGTAAAAATCTCCACCCTTTACCCACCAGGCGCCGTCACCGTGATTCGAACCCAGGACCCTCAGATTGACAGTCCAACGCTTTAACCACTCGGCTGTTGCGCCCGTCTTAAACCGAGCTCAAATTACGTAAGATGTGATCTATGTCTACCAAGGTACCCGAGCACTTATACAGATCCACAAAAAACCTCAAGTGGTCAATTTAAATGTGTACATTTAAAACTAATGCCTCCACAGAGAGAGAGAGAAAGAGAGAGAAAGACAGAGATAGAGAGAGAATGAGATCGTGTCTACCTTGCCTCTTTCAGACAATGTGCATGAAACTACCCTGTATGTAATTTTATGTTGCATGGCCTTGTTGAAAATGTTTGAGCATGACAATGGTAAGAAGTCAGATTACAGGGGGAAGAAAGAGAGGGAGGGAGAGAGAGAGAGAGGGGGGGGGAAGGAGGGAGAGAGAGGGGGGGGGGGAGGGAGGGGGAGAGAGAGGGGGGGGGGAGGGAGGGAGGGAGAGAGAGAGAGAGAGAGAGAGAGAGAGAGAGAGAGAGGGGGGAGGGAGGGAGGGAGAGAGAGAGAGAGAGAGAGAGGGGGGGGAGGGAGGGAGGGAGGGAGAGAGAGAGAGAGAGAGAGAGAGAGAGAGAGGGGGGGGGGAGAGGGAGAGAGAGAGAGAGAGAGAGAGAGAGAGAGAGAGAGAGAGAGAGAGAGAGAGAGAATATAGAGATGAGAGAAGAAGAAAAAAAGAAAGAGAAAGAAAAGACAACAGAAAGGAGAAAAATGATGATGGAAGGAACAAAAAGAAACAACAACCAAAATGGAAAAAAAAAAACAAAAAAAAAAACCCCAACCAAAGTGAGTCTATGTTTTAACCTGGTGTTCGGTTGTCTGTGTGTGTGTGTGTGTGTGTGTGAGCGCGCGCACGTGCACACGCACGCCAGCGTGTTCCCCCCACCCCCCCCACCCCACCCTGTCTCACCTCTGGACACGGTGGATGGAGGCTTGAGGTTGCCCTGTAGCGTCTCCTCCACGTCGAAGAAAGGGTTCTCCCCGAAGATCAGGGTGTACAGCGTGATGCCCAGTGACCACATCTCCAGCTCGGGGCCTCGGTACCTCAACACACACACACACACACATCACACATGGCATACGTCACATACTTCCATATTCTAAATATATTTCTGTTTAATAATTACGATGTAATAATTAATTGCAATGTTTTTAAAAGCGAATATGTGAAATGCTTTTATCTGAGAACATATGTTTATTACTCTTGTTTAATCAAGTAATCCGTGTGTGTGGGGTGGGTGGGAGTGGGGGGGGGGGTTGGGGGTGCGGGTGTGTGCTGATTATCTGGTTGCGGTTTTCCGCAATTTATCTTTATTCTTATCTTATCTGTCTATTATAATCAATGTGCAGTATAGTAGGCTATGTTTATAATTATATTCAAATAATGTTTCTTAATTCTTTCTGTTTTTACATTAAGAATACTAGTTATTACCTGCAGTGTGTGGATGTATGTATGAAATGGTGTATGTGATATTTTTTACATTTGTATCTTTGTAATACTCATAAAAGCTGTTGTTGACTTTTACAGTTATGGTCCCCATGTTGTTTACTTGTCTATGTTGTGATAATGCACCTGACCAAATTTCTCCAGTTGGAGATAATAAAGTTATTATTATCTTATCTTATACACTACACTCACACACTCATATTTCACACACACACATACATACATACATACATACGGAGTATGGCTGCCTACATGGCGGGGTAACTAAACAAAAACGGTCATACACGTAAAATGTCACATGTCTGTCTGAGTGTGTATGTGTGTGCGTCTGAAATATGATTGAATGACACAGGAAACAAATGATGAGCGCCCAGTGGCAGCCGTCAGTCGGCTCTACCCAGGTAGGCAGCCTGTGGTGCAAATGTCCCCGTGTATGTAAAGCGCTTAGAGCTTGGTCTCTGACCGAGGATAGGCGCTATATAAGTATCCACATCAATCAATCAATACATATGAACACACACACACTACATGCTGCTGAACACACACAGTTTTTTTCTTTTTCCCCTGATGGTCAGCAACAGTGAATATGAACCTTCCCCCCCCCCCCCCCCTTCCCCCCGCAGAACACGTGCACAGCAATACTCACCTTTCTCCCCAATCAACACGCATGATGATACTTTCACCCCGATGTGCTCAGCAATACTCACTTGTTGCTGCTGAGCACACACAGCAATGTTGCCGCTTAGCACAGCAATACTCACTTTCCCCCACTGAGCACAGCAATACTCACTTGTTGCTGCTGAGCACACACAGCAATGTTGCCGCTTAGCACAGCAATACTCACTTTCCCCCACTGAGCACAGCAATACTCACTTGTTGCTGCTGAGCACACACAGCAATGTTGCCGCTTAGCACAGCAATACTCGCTTTTCCCCACTGAGCACAGCAATACTCACTTGTTGCTGCTGAGCACACACAGCAATGTTGCCGCTTAGCACAGCAATACTCGCTTTTCCCCACTGAGCACAGCAATACTCACTTGTTGCCGCTGAGCACACAAAGCAATGTTGCCGCTTAGCACAGCAATACTCCCTTCCCCCACTGAGCACAGCAATACTCACTTGTTGCCGCTGAGCACACACAGCAATGTTGCCGCTTAGCACAGCAATACTCGCTTTTCCCCACTGAGCACAGCAATACTCACTTGTTGCTGCTGAGCACACACAGCAATGTTGCCGCTTAGCACAGCAATACTCACTTTCCCCCACTGAGCACAGCAATACTCACTTGTTGCTGCTGAGCACACACAGCAATGTTGCCGCTTAGCACAGCAATACTCGCTTATTGCACAGTGATACTTGTACTCCACCAAGCATACACTAGTTGCCACTGAGCCCATCATCATTAACTCTCTCCATACGAACGGCGAAAGAGACGACGTTAACAGCGTTTCACCCCAATTACCATCATCAAAATATTGCAAGTGGAAGGCTCTTATACTGAAGAGGTGAATGTTGACAAAGAATACCACAATTCTTACAACGGAAGCTAAAGGTTGGGTCATTCAGACACCCACTGGACATCCGAGGGGTCTGTGTAGAGGAGAAGAGAGGACTGGCCGTACTGAGTGAGTTAATGTGTGCGGATTTGATTTATAAAACGTGAACAGTTAGCACACTATCCTGAAGCTCATCCAAAAATTCATGGACAGAAATCATGATTTTGGTGAGCTGAAGGGCAGCTAAGAACAGACGAGAACGTGACACTCCCGGGATCGTTAAAATCCTCAAATAAGCCGCATCATTGTATAAGCCGCAGAGGTTGAAGCTGGAGTAAAAAGCTGCGGCTTATAGACAGAACTTTACGGTACTCGCTTATTGCACAGTAATACATGTCTCCACTAAGCATACACTTGTTGCCACTGAGCCCATCATCATTAATGTGAGCACACACACACACTGACTGACTGAAACCATTTATTGTCAGATTAACTGTTTGTTGTACTGACATTTTCGCAACCATTTGAATAAAATATTAACTGAGCAACACAAGGAAATTCTGATTTGAGGGAAGGTATGATTTAAAAAGAACATATTTAACAAATCAATTTACCAAATTTCATTAACATCATTATCTAAAAAAATATTCTAACGCACACACATACTCACATACGTGTCTCCCCCACCCTCTCCCTACATACATCCATGCATGCACACAAACGCCCATTATAATTCCTCCACCTCATTCCCCTGCCCACTCACTCACACACACACTCACACTGTCTCTCACTCTTTCTCATCAAATTAAGGTTTCGTAATGTAATCAAGACGACATATTACATGTTAGGGTCGAACAGTTCCACTAATTAGAATAATGGGAACTTTACTCTGCAAGTAAATCTGACGCCATCACCCAAAACGAAACACTACTTTGGATTAAATAAAACAGAGGGGAACCTCTGCAGCATTAAAAAAAAATATATATATATATATCACGGGTGTTCAGTGCTGGCACTTTAGTTGGCCCTGCGAAAGTTCGTGAACCCAGAAAGTAGGGCATGGATATAAATAAACGCAGCTGACAAACAGGCCGCGCCAGCAGCACTCGCTGTACGCTTGTTCGGCGGTAAATCTGCTTTGTTTCTTTCGCGCATCATCTCCTCGGATGGGTCGGAAATAACGACTAAAGAAGTGGTTTTCTAAAAAGAACACAAAATAAGCTTTCCATTGACTCCAAACAATATGTTTTCTTACATAGCGGTTGTTGCGGCAACGGCTGAAACATAAATGAAGAAAGAGAAGAGAAGGATAAGCAGAAACATGATCGCAAAAATCGTTAAGTTTGAATCCCTCTCTAAGAAAACAGGCGTTTAGCACAATAACATCGTCAATACACACAGAACATATAGCATGCCTGCATGCAGATTAGCTTACCTTTTGAGTTGTGCGATTTTTCTTGGCAGCACAACAAACGTTTAAATGAACACACTGTAGCATTGTGAGTGCGAGCAGCAGGGGGATGGAGAGCGGGGTGAGTGTCTGTCGGCTTATGGCACTGCCGTGCCCTTCATTCCACGAGAAAGACGAAGATTTTTAAGGTAAAAAAAAAAAAAAAAAAATGAAACGATGATGTTGATAAAATAATGAAATTGTGTAAATCAAATCAAACTGCACTCCAATAATACAACCAGGAATAGCAATAATTCAACTTTCTGTAATCGCTGCAGGAAATGTGTGGATGCTGTGAAAAGGTGGGAAAAGCGGGGCGGGGGCCGCGGGGCTGAGTGAAACAAAGAAGGCAGTGTCCCAGTTTGGCGCGCGGGGCCAGAAATACCGCGGCGAATGTGCCGGTCAGTACAGAGTGCGGTGGGAAAGTCTGGCATTAAAAAAATTTTGACCCAAGACGCTAGACGCTGCTCGGCCAACTAAAGAGCCAGATTTTGTGCTCGGCTGAGCAGCCGTGATATATAAATAAATAAATAAATAAATAAAAAAGAAGGGGGATGAAACAAATTAGAAAAACCGACCAATTGGACGGTTTTTAATTAGGTCAACTGCGGTTTTTGTCAGAGACCAACCATTTTCTTTGCTGGGGTGAAAAACGCTGGACATGGCGAATGGAAGATTAAAGGATGTAATCATATCACACACACACACACACACACACACACACACACACGGCAATACTCACTTGTTACCGCTGAGCACCTCCGGGCTGCAGTACTCAATGGTGCCACAGAAGGTGGCGAAGAGTCGCCCCGGCAACATGTAGGTGGCGGCACCGAAGTCGATAAGCTTGATGTGGAAGTGCTCGTCAATGATGATGTTCTCGTCCTTGATGTCGCGGTGAACGATGTTCTCGCTGTGCAGGTAGGACACGCCCGACACCATCTGTGGCAAAACGATCAACACGCACCTCCATCTTCTTCTTCTTCTTCTTCTGCGTTCGTGGGCTGCAACTCCCATGTTCACTCGTATGCACACGAGTGGGCTTTTACGTGTATGACCGTTTTTACCCCGCCATATAGGCAGCCATACTCTGCTTTCGGGGGTGTGCATGCTGGGAATGTTCTTGTTTCCATAACCCACCGAACGCTGACATGGATTACAGGATCTTTAACGTGCGTATTTGATCTTCTGCTTGCATATACACACAAAGGGGGTTCAGGCACTAAGCAGGTCTGCACATATGTTGACCTGGGAGATCGTAAAAATCTCCACCCTTTACCCACCAGGCGCCGTCACCGTGATTCGAACCCGGGACCCTCGGATTGAAAGTCCAACGCTTTAACCACTCGGCTATTGCACCCGTCCGCACCTCCATCAATACAGCGGCTATGAGGGCCTGGGGTTCGAATCCCACTCTCGCCCTTTCTCCCAAGTTTGGCTGGAAAATCAACGTGAGCGTCTAGTCGTTCAGACAAGACGATAAAACCAAGGTCCTATGCGCAGAAACACACACAGTCAGCGCACTGAAAAAGAACCCATGGCAACAACGTGTTGCTCTCATGGTGACCTCAGTTTTGATACCCCTCCACTTCCATGCTTGGGGTGAGTCCTGTCAATGTCGTCAGTGTCGGCAGATTCATGGGGGGCTGTTGTTTGAGGGACGTGGTGGCGGTCTCCACTCTGGGAGGGACGCTCACTCAGTCTGGCCCCGCGACTAAACCATTATTGTCGTTAGTAGGGGGCTTTGTAGGTGGTGTCCTAAGTATGTTCAATCAGAACAGGCACCACTGAACACCACCGAAGTGACTCAGCAGCAGTGCAGAGTCTCCTCTGGTGTGTGGCCTCCTGGCGACCTAACATCGATGGTTCCCTGTGGACTGCCGACGCTGGAACTGCGACGGACGAACCCGGGTGTGGCGCTGTGTATGGGGGGGGGGGAATCTAAATGAGCAGCGTGGGAGTAATGCCACTGAAACGGTGCAGATGTTGGGGCAGCAAAAAAAAACAACAAAAAAAACGTGTTGTCCTCTGGCAAAATTCTGTACATGATTTCATCCACTCTGATCGGTACGCAAATACAATGCATGCGCTCAAGGCCTGACTAAGCCAGCTGGCTTGTGCTGCTGGTCAGGCATCTGCCTAGCAGATGCGGTGTCGAGTGTATATTATACGGATTTGTCCGAACGCAGTGACGCCTCCTGGAGGAACTGAAACTGAAGCTGTGTCAAGAGAGAGAGAGGGCAAGAGGAGCAACACACACCTGACACCACCTGAGCCCTCACACCAGGCAGAGAGAGACACACGTGAAAAAAACACAGGTGGTGCGTTACGAAACAAAGTCTTCACAAGTCTCCCCCCCCCCCAACCCACATCCCCCGCCCCCCCCTGTTCTAATTATAATCCTGTTTTTTTCTTTTCATTGTCACTTTAAGTCTGGTCTTAAAACCCACCTCTTCCCAAAATAGCCTCCCTTCCCTGCCTCTTCTCTTGCTTGTCTTTTAAGTTTTTCCAATTTAGAGTTACGCATGAGTGTGAATGACTGGTGCAAAAGCGCTTTGATCTGTCTCTGCATAAGATTCAGCGCTATATAAATATAATAATTATCATTATTACTTGCAAACAATTTTCTATTCTTCCAGTTTTCCAGCATGAATCACAATTACATTTACAGTCCCAATGTAACGGAATTCATGATGTAAATATTGATGCTGAATTATCATCACTTGAAAAAAAATTTTTTTTTAAACCATTAACTAAGCTCTTTCTTGAACAGTACTGTACTGGTCAAGGGTTTTAATCAAAATTCCAAAGACTACAGACCATGAATGGCAGTGACAGACAAGCCACAAGGACAGACAGACAGCGAGGACAGACAGACAGACAGCAAAGACAGACAGCAAGGACAGACAGACAGCCATGACAGACAGACAGCGAGGACAGACAGACAGCAGCAAGGACAGCCAGGACAGACAGACAGCGAGGACAGACAGACAGACAGCAAGGACAGACAGACAGCAGCAAGGACAGACAGACAGCAGCAAGGACAGACAGACAGACAGACAGCGAGGACAGACAGACAGCGAGGACAGACAGCGAGGACAGACAGACAGCAAGGACAGACAGCGAGGACAGACAGACAGCGAGGACAGACAGACAGCAAGGACAGACAGACAGACAGCAGCAAGGACAGACAGACAGACAGACAGCAAGGACAGACAGACAGACAGCAAGGACAGACAAGACAGACAGACAGCAAGGACAGACAGACAGCAAGGACAGACAGACAGCAGCAAGGACAGACAGACAGACAGCATGGACAGCCAAGACAGACAGACACCAACAAGGACAGACAGCAAGGACAGCCAAGACAGACAGCAAGGACAGCCAAGACAGACAGCAAGGACAGCCAAGACAGACAGACAGGACAGACTGACAGGACAGACAGACAGACAGCAAGGACAGACAGACAGACAGCAAGGACAGCCAAGACAGACACCAACAAGGACAGACAGACAGCGAGGACAGCCAAGACAGACTGACAGACAGCAAGGACAGCCAAGACAGACAGGAAGGACAGCCAAGACAGACAGCAAGGACAGCCAAGACAGACAGCGAGGACAGACAAGACAGACAGACGGACCTGATGGAAGATGTAGGCGGTGAGGGGTTCGTCCATGACGGGGTTGCGGTCGATGAACTCAAACAGGTCCATGCCCCGCCCGTGTCTCTCCATCACCAGCTGCAGGAAGTCAGAGTTCTGGAACACGTCCAGCACCTGAAACACACACACACACATACAGTGTGAAACACACACACATACAGTGTGAAACACACACACAGTGTGTCACACACACACACAGTGTGAAACACACACACACACACAGTGTGAAACACACACACACACACAGAGTGTAAAACACACACCACACACACAGTGTGAAACACTCACACACCACAGACAAAAAAACATACCACACACACACACACACACACATACACAAGTGTATACACATACACCACACACATACATAAAGATACATCACATAAACACCACACACATACATAAAGATACACCACATATACACCACACACAAATAAACACATACACATACCACACACATTCATAAACATACGAAACACACGCACAGATATACACACATACAGAGATATACACACATACACCACGCATTCATAAACATACAACACATACATACAGAGATATACACACATACACCACACACATACATACACATTCCACACATATACGCCACACATATGCATCACATACCACACACACATATACATACACAAAACCACACACATACATCACACATTCATACATATACACCACACACATAAAAACATCACACATATACACACACCACACATACAGTGATAACACACACCACACACTCATACACAAGAACAAGAACGCCACAGAATCGACAGACAGACAGAAAATACCGAAAAACAACAACTTAGCCATATGAAGAGCACAGGAACAGGAGTCATAATGGCTGCCGGAAAAAGAGGGCACTAGTCAGGGGGGGGCAAAGGGGAGGCTACCTACTTCCGGGAGGTTATCGGCCGAAGCTACTTTCGTTTTCTCCGCATAGGCGGATAGTAGTTTGCACAGGACAGTAATGTCAGACCCCTGCCGGAGTCGGCACTAGTGGGTCACGGGTTAAGTATGTGTAATTAAATACCTATTTCTTCCACCACCACCACCCCCCCCACGCCAACTCACCCTGACGATGTTGGGGTGGCTGAGCCGCGTCAGCAGGAACACCTCCATGGGAACGACCCCCAGGGCCGCGTCCTTGACCCAGCTCTCCCGCAGCACCTTGGACCTGCGGATGAACTTCACCACCACCTCCTCCCCGTCCCTCCGCCGCCTCCCCCGCCGCACAAACCCGAACGCCCCCTTGCCGATGGAGGTCAAGGTCGAGTAGTGCTCGCTGAACTCCCCGGCGCTGGCCGTGGAGGTCTCGTGGCGGTCGTCGTCGTCGTCATCGTTTTCGTTGTTGTCTTCCGTGGTGTTGTCATCGTCGCCGCCGCCACTGCCTGACCGTGGCTTGGTGAGGGTGGTGGTGGTGGTGGTGGTGGCGGTGGTGGTGATGGCATGTGGCTCCCCCTCCTGGATGCCCTCCAGTTTGGAGTCGGAGTTGGCTTGTTCTTGGAGCAGCTGTGCGCATGGGAAAAGAGACAGACAGAATTTCATTTTCCGTTGTTTTTTTTCACGGATGCGTCACTGTGTTCGGATAAATGCTGCACCACATGGGACTGGCAGATGCCTGACCAGCAGCATAACCCAACATGTCATGTCTTATCAACATGACCCCTTGATGTCGACAAAAAGTCTCCTATGGCGGTGAAACTGTCTAGCTGACTAAAGTCTCCTATAGCGGTGAAACTGTCTAGTTGACTAAAGTCTCCTATAGCGGTGAAACTGTCTAGCTGACTAAAGTCTCCTATAGCGGTGAAACTGTCTAGCTGACTAAAGTCTCCTATGGTGGTGAAACTGTCTAGTTGACTAAAGTCTCCTATAGCAGTGAAACTGTCTAGCTGACTAAAGTCTCCTATGGCGGTGAGACTGTCTAGTTGACTAAAGTCTCCTATGGTGGTGAAACTGGCTGACTAAAGTCGCCTATAGCGGTGAAACTGTCTAGCTGACTAAAGTCTCCTATGGCGGTGAAACTGTCTAGTTGACTAAAGTCTCCTATGGCGGTGAAACTGTCTAGTTGACTAAAGTCTCCTATAGCACTGAAACTGTCTAGTTGACTAAAGTTGCCTATGGCGGTGAAACTGTCTAGTTGACTAAAGTCTCCTATAGTGGTGAAACTGTCTAGTTGACTAAAGTCTCATATGGCAGTGAAACTGTCTAGTTGACTAAAGTCTCTTGTAGCAGTGAAACTGTCTAGTTGACTAAAGTCTCCTATGACGGTGAAACTGTCTAGTTCACTAAAGTCTCCTATAGCAGTGTAACTGTCTAGTCGACTAAAGTCTCCTATGGCTTTGAAACTGTCTAGTTGACTAAAGTCTCCTACAGAAGTGAAACTGTCTAGTTGACTAAAGTCTCCTACAAAAGTGAAACTGTCTAGTTGACTAAAGTCTCCTACAAAAGTGAAACTGTCTAGTTGACTGAAGTCTCCTATAGCAGTGAAACTGTCTAGTTGACTAAAGTCTCCTATGGCGGTGAAACTGTCTAGTTGACTAAAGTTGCCTATAGCAGTGAAACTCTCTAGTTGACTAAAGTCTCCTATGGCGGTGAAACTCTCTAGTTGACTAAAGTCGCCTATAGCGTTAAACTATCTAGCTAAGTCTCCTATAGTGGTGAAACTGACTAGCTGACTAAAGTTGCCTACGGTGGTGAAAGAATTTATTCAGTATTCTAGTACATTACAGTCAAATGTTTGAATTCAAACATGAACATGTATTTAATACTTAATCACTGGCAAAAAAAAAAAAAAACATAAACACCCATAGTCCCAAATTCCAGCTAGGCTACAAACAAACAAGCAACAACAAAAAAGAAAAGAAAAAAAAAGCACAACGACAAGGGGAAAAAACCAACCCCCCCCCAACCCCCCTCCCTAAAGTCAACCAATCAGATCCTCCTGCAACGCCCACCTCTCCAAGGCTGTGCTGCGATTGGTCCAGAGTACTGCAGAAGCTGGAGGCCAGGGTGAGGTTGCCGTGGGAACGGCTGGCCTCGCAGGTGTCCTCCGGGTCGCGGGACAGCCAGAGGAGTAGCATTTCACTGCCGTCCGTCAGTACCACGCGGCGGATTTGGAACACAATGCCTGTCCATACATACACGTGTACATGAATGCCCATACAATGATTACACAAACATATAAATACACACACACACACACACATAAATACACACAGTAGACACATACACATGCATAAAGCATACATACACATACATGAATATACACAAATACAGATAAACACACACACACACACACACATACATAAATACAAACACACACAAAAAAATACATACAGAAACACATGAATACACAGACACACATAAATACACACACACACACACACACACATACATACACAAACTTTTACACACACATAAATATATGTGCACACACACACACACGTGGTGTGTGTCCATCGAGATCGATGATGACCATCGTTGTCATCCAGCTGGGGGATGGGGGGGGGGGGGGGATGCTCATGAATCTATCTGTGAGTGCGCAGATGGCTGAATAGTCCAATCTGCGCACGAAATGTTCGCTGACAGTTGGGGCAGACAAGAACAGGCATATCATTGTCAGGGAGCTTGTTTGCCCGTGACTTTCTGTCCTGCCTCTTCTGAACAGCTGCAGCAGTCCTGTTGGCCTCGCACAACTTGGCACCTTTGTGCACAGCAGTGCGCCATTTGTCACGGTCCGCTGCAGATTCCTCCCAGGAGTCAGGGTTGATATCAAACGCTTTCAGAGAGACTTTCAGAGTATCTCTGAAGCGCTTCTTCTGACCTCCGTGTGATCTCTTCCCTTGTTGCAGCTCGCCATAGAAGAGCCTTTTGGGCAGCCGATGGTCTGGCATGCGCGCCACGTGTCCAGCCCAGCGAAGCTGGGACTGCATCAGGATGGTGAAGATGCTGGGAAGGGTGGCTTTTGCAAGCACCTCCGTGTCTGGGGTCCTGTCTTGCCACTTGATGTTCAGTAGCTTCCTTAGGCATGTTGTGTGGAAGTGGTTCAGCTTCTTGGCATGTCGTTGGTACACTGTCCAAGTTTCGCAGGCATACAGTAGTGTGGGGAGAACTACTGCTCTGTACACCTTTAGTTTGGTCTCAAGACCAATGCCTCTTCTGTTCCAGACATTTGCATAGAGTCTACCAAAAGTTGCGCTTGCTCTTGCAATCCTGACGTTCACTTCATCGTCAATGGTCGCATTTTGTGACAATGTGCTGCCAAGGTATGTGAACCGCTCCACCACACTGAGTCTCTGACCGTTGACTGTGATGTTGGGCTCAACGTGGGGTTTCCCTGGGGCTGGCTGATGGAGAACTTCAGTTTTCCTCGTGCTGATGGTAAGGCCGAAGTTCCTGCTGGCAGTGGCAAATTTGTCCACGCTGAGTTGCATGTCAGCTTCAGATCCAGCGTTGAGGGCACAATCATCAGCAAACAAAAAGTCTCTGATGATGTCTGTCATGACCTTCGTTTTTGCTTGAAGCCTTCTGAGGTTAAACAGCTTGCCATCTGTTCGGTACTTTAGGCCAATTCCAACATCGCCATCTCTGAAGGCATCAGTAAGCATTGCAGAGAACATGAGGCTGAACAGTGTTGGAGCCAGGACGCAGCCTTGCTTGACACCATTTGTGACAGGAAAAGCAGCAGATGTTTCACCATTGTCCTGGACTCGAGCCTGCATGCCTTCATGGAATTGGCTGACCAAGGAAATAAATTTCCGAGGGCATCCGTACTTGGCCATGATCTTCCACAGTCCCTCTCTACTCACGGTGTCGAAGGCTTTAGTGAGGTCAACATAGGTGGAGAACAGAGCAGCATTTTGCTCCTGACATTTCTCTTGCAGCTGCCTTGCAGCAAACACCATGTCGGTGGTTCCGCGCTCTTTCCGGAATCCACATTGGCTCTCAGGCAAATGACCTTGGTCAAGGTGTGCTGTGAGGCGGTTTAGTAAGATCCTGGCAAGTATCTTGCCTGCGATAGAGAGCAAGGAAATGCCCCGATGGTTATCACAGGCTTGCCGGTTCCCCTTTCGCTTGTACAGGTGAATGATAGATGCATCTTTGAAATCCTGGGGGATCGTCTCTTCTTTCCACATGAGTGAGTACAGCTGATGGAGCTTCTCAGTCAGCACAGTGCCTCCATCCTTGTAGACCTCTGCTGGTATGGAGTCTGAGCCAGGTGCTTTGCCACTGGATAGCAGACGGATTGCTTTCTGGGTCTCAAGAAGTGTTGGCAGATCGTCCAGTGCTTCGTTGATGGGGACTTGTGGGAGCCGGTCTATGGCTTCATCATTTATGGAGGAAGGGCGATTTAAGACACTGTTGAAGTGCTCAGCCCAGCGTTTGAGAATTTTCTCCTTCTCGGTGATCAAGGTATTCCCATCTGCACTGAGGAGGGGGGATGATCCTGAGGATGTGGGACCGTAGACTTCTTTTAAGGCATCATAGAACCTCTTCATATCGTGCCTGTCAGCATATCCCTGGATCTCATCGGCTTTGTCGCTCAACCACTTATCCTGCATCTGACGTAACTTTTGCTGAACAGTCCTGCGGATGGCATTGTACGCATCCTTT
>NC_134908.1:19611003-19618503 GCF_041734735.1 Babylonia areolata
TCACCCTGGGGATTTTTTCAGTACTGTGCGCCAAGTGCGTGCTGCACACGGAACCTCAGGTTTATCGTTTCGTCCCAATGACCAGACCCTCAAGTTTGATTTTCCAGTCAAACTTGGGAGACAGGGTGGGAGTGGGGTTCAAACCCAGACCCTCACAGACTCTTCCCTACTGGCAGGTAAGTCACAAAGTGTCGTAACAATTCACCCACCTTCCTCACATATTCCCTTGTGGGGGTGAATGAAAATGGTCATACATGTAATAACATACTTTGTGTAATCAGAGACAGTAACTTGAGAGAGCCAATGCCCATGAATGCAAAAAGAAAGAAACAAACAAACGACGACAGAAATAAAAGAACGGCGAAAGAGACGACGCTAACAGCGTTTCACCCCAAATACCATCATCAAAATATTGCAAGCGGAAGGCTCTTATACTGCAGAGGTGAATGTTGACAAAGAATACCACAATTCTGACGACGAAAGCTAAAGGCTGGGTCATTCAGACACCCACTGGACATCCGAGGGGTCTGTGTAGAGGAGAAGAGAGGACTGGCCGTACTGAGTGAGTTAAGCTACATTCACACTAAACCCAGCTTGTTGCTGACAATGACAGCAGCGTTCCGAGAATTGTGCGCTTTCCCGCCATGTATTTGTATTTCTTTTTATCACAACAGGTTTCTCTGTGTGAAATTCCAGCTGCTCTCCACAGGGAGAGCGCGTCGCTACACAACAGCGCCACCCATTTTTTAAAATTTTTTGCCTGCGTGTAGTTTTATTTGTTTTTCCTATCGAAGTGGATTTTTCTACAGAATTTTGCCAGGCAATTTTGCCTTTTGTTGCCGTGGGTTCTTTTACATGCGCTAAACGCATGCTGCACACGGGACCTCGGTTTATTGTCTCATCCGAATGACTAGCGTCCAGACCACCACTCAAGGTCTAGTGGAGGGGGAGAAAATATCGGTGGCTGAACCATGATTCGAACCAGCACACTCAGATTCTCTCGCTTCCAAGGCGGACGCGTTACCTCTAGGCCATCACTCCACTGCATGCCGGCGAGAAGTGTTCATACGGGCCTCAAGCCATAAGCATCCCCATCATCATCATCATCCACATCATCATCCACATCATCATCATCCACATCATCATCATCATCACCCACACCATCATCATCATCATCCACACCATCATCATCATCCACATCATCATCCTCCACATCCACACCATCATCATCCACATCATCATCATCCTCCACATCCACACCATCATCCACATCATCATCATCCACACCATCATCCACATCATCATCATCCACATCCACATCATCCACACCATCATCTACATCATCATCATCATCATCATCCACATCATCATGACCATGATCATCATCATCATCCACATCATCACCATCATCATGACCATCATCATCATCCACATCATCATCATCCACATCATCACCATCATCATGACCATCATACCTGACACCCCCAGCACAGCCCGAGGACTGGGACCCCGCGGAATCAGAAGAGGAGGAGGCTGCCTGCGACAGACTGGTGCCGTCACGGCTGAAGTAGCTGGACTCGTCCTCCAGGTAGGTGGCGCTGCTGGCCCCGCTGGTGTCCAGGAGGTGCAGGGGGGGCCCTGTTCCCTCCCACCCCCCCTCATCCCCCACCTCCTCGTCCGTGCTACTGCTGTTGTGACAGTCCAGTCCGTCTGCAACATGTGGAGGAGAGTTGTCTTATCTTCTTTTTTTATTCTTTTTTTAAAAAATGTTTTCATTCAAATTTTTTTTCAAATTTTAACATTACAAAACAGGTTTCAGTTTCAGTTACTCAAGGAGGCATCACTGCATTTTGAACCAATCCGTGATGGGCGCAACAACCGAGTGGTGAAAGCGCTGGACTTTCAATCTGAGGGTCCCGGGTTCAAATCTCGGTAACGGCGCCTGGTGGGTGAAGGGTGGAGATTTTTTCCCGATCTCCCAGGTCAACATATGTGCAGACCTGCTAGTGCTTGATCCCCCTTCGTGTGTATACGCAAGCAAAATATCAAATACGCATGTTAAAGATCCTGTAATCCATGTCAGCGTTCAGTGGGTTATGGAAACAAGAACATACCCAGCATGCACATCCCCGAAAACGGACTATGGCTGCCTACATGGCGGGGTAAAAACAGTCATGCACGTAAAATCCCGCTCGTGTACATACGAGTGAGCGTGGGAGTTGCAGCCCACAAACGAAGAAGAAGAAGAAGAAGAAGGACCAATCCGTACGTTTTCCTCCGCACCACATCTGACAGGTAGACGCTTCACCAGCAGCGTTACCCACCGTGCTAGTCAGGCCTTGAGTGCATTCATCTATCTGTCAACTTATCAGAGTGGATTTCCGAAAGCTGTAAAAAGATCAAAGCAACGTATTTTGAAGGAGCTGAGGAGGAAAGCTCCGGGCCTGGGAGAGTCTCTTGCTGGGTCTCAATCCCAGCATCACGATTCCTGCCTTCGTGGGATGGCATACGAGGCATGGTACCCGAGCTTAGGCACCCAGCGAAAGTCCGACCCCCAACAGAGAAAGGAAAGGACAGGATCGACTTAGAGGTAGAGAAAAGCGAAAGAATCGAGGGGGCCGAGTCGAATCGAGTACACAGAATGTAAGAATACAATAAACACAAGCCACATGCAGCAAAATAAGGCCAAATGAACATGCTTAATAGCAAAAAAAAAAAGCGTAAGACGAGACAGAGCATAAACCTGACAAGATGGTGTGGAGAGCCTTGGCCAAAGGAATGCTTATAGCTTTTAGAGGCGTTTGATTGGCTAAGAGCGGACCAGGCAAAATGGGTCGTCTTTTCACTGTTAGCCACGCAAAATTTGGCCAAGCAGAGCAAACCGATAGGCCTAGTTTGCATCAGTTTGACATGGTACAGTATATGACACCAAACAACATATTTTGAAGAAACTGAGGTGGAAATAAATCCTTGTTATCATCTTCGTTTGCTTGAGAAAGGTTGTTTTGGGGGAAATTCTGCACAACTTTTCCCCTTTCTTTGATAAAATTTTTGCTTTCTGAACAATCACAAACAAAAGAGGCAAGGCCTTCAAGACTCACTTGTGATAAATTAAGTCCCCTAGCATTAATTACAGAGTAATTTCTCTTTTTTACCATCTGCACCAAAACATTTGCAAAATAAATAAAAATTCCATGCTCAGCAAAAGAAGTTCCTGTTTGAACAAAAAATGATAATAATGACTCCTCTTGTTGTTGTGTCAGAAAAAGAGGTCAAAGTGCCAAGTTTAGAGAATGCAATATATATATATATATAACATTAAATGCAGTATGCATATAATTAGGCTTCTTTTTTAAATTTTTTTGTGCCCATCCCAGAGGTGCAATATTGTTTTAAACAAGATGACTGGAGAGAACTGAATGTTTCCTATTTTTATGCCTAATTTGGTGTCAACTGACAAAGTATTTGCAGAGAAAATGTCAATGTTAAAGTTTACCACGGACACACACACACACAGACAACCGAACACCAGGTTAAAACACAGACTCACTTTTGTTTACACAAGTGAGTCAAAAAACCACAACAAAAAACACACACTCACCCAAGATGACCTTGCCAAAGCGTAACCGGCTGGGGTTGGAGTGGGACAGTCGGCTGACACGCCCGTCATCCAGACCTGAACCCGACCTCAGGCCCTCGATCTCCCCCCTCACCGAATCCTCCATGTTGCCGCTCACGTCCGCCGCAACCCCTTGACCCGAGCTGTAGCCTTGACCTTCGTCCTCTGACCACACCACATCGCTGATGTCACAGGCCGCCACCTTCGCCGCCAGTAAATCTGCGGTGGTGTCACCAATGTCGTCGTCGTCGTCATCATCATCGTCGTCGTCATCGCTCGATTTGGACAAGAAAGACTCGGTCGCCAGAACATGGGTTTTGACGGATTTGATTGGGGAGAGAACAACCCGAAGGTCGTCCGAGGGGCAGGGGTCGGGTTCAATGCCAAGGTCACTCGCCAAGGGAGGCGATTCCATACCACAGTGAGCCACAGCCACCTCTATATCGTCGCAGCCTATCGCGTCGCCGTGGCAACCAGGCCCCAGCACGGGGTTCTGGGATGAGATGATGTACTCCTTACTGCCATGGCTGACCATGTCTCCTCCACCAATCAGGATTGGTCTTGCATCCAGGCAATTGTTCTCTCCGTCATCATCGATGAGTTCCAAGTCTTTTGTGTTCGTGTGTGTGTATCTGCCAGAGTTGTTCTTCTTGTCCTCTCCTTCCCTCCTCTCTCTCTCCAGCTTTTCCCTCCAACCACCACCACCACCACCACCTCGACCAATCACGTCCCTGCCCTTCACGGACATTTCACTTCCCTGACCAATCACATCCTCTCTTTGAACCACACCATGATCAGTCGGCTTTGAAAAATTGTCACAAGCTTTGCTGCCTCGTCCGTTCTCATCGTTTCCACCTATCACGCCCTCGGCTTCTGCCACACAACCAATCAGATTCTGGCTTCCATTGCTGTCATCCAATCGGCTGGAGCCGGAAGCGTCCTGAGCAAATTCACCGACAGAGTAGAGGCCTTCACGTGACACCCCCTCAGATGCATGTTCGGAACGTATATCGTCATTCACATTGCAGATTACTCTTCCGTTTTCCTCATTACCACAGCTCTGTAGACAGCGACCTCTGTCTGATGGGGAGGGGGCACTGTCAAGGAGTAAGGGGGAGAACTCGTGGCTGTCTGGGGAGTTGTCTTTCAGAGTGGCGGGGTTATCTTCCCCTTCTTCTCCTTCCTTCCGAGGACCAGTGCAGCTGCTGGGGTGGCCGTCACTGCTGAAATTATCAGAATGATAAACAGTCTGATTATTGCTGTTGTTGTTCAAGTTCTTTCTTGTCTTGTTACAGTTGTTAGTATCTCAAAAACAGATTAAGTCGACAGTGTTAGAAGTATGAATGTGTTGCCCTGTTACTGTTGTTTTGTTCATGTTTTTACTCGTCTTGTTACAGTCGTAAGTGTATCAAAAATAGATTAAGTCAACAGTGTTAAAAGTATGAAAGTGCTGCGATATAACAATATACATGCACACCCCATGTCACGGTCATTGTGTTGCATTATTACCAACACTTGCTCATTGCATGACGCCTGCTTTCAATACCGCTTCATTGTTTTCGTTTATTTGTTGTGACATCGTTACCGAACAGCATGCATTCAGCACGCATAAAAGAACCCAATGCAACAAAAAGGGTTTGTCCTCTGGCAAAATTCTGTAGAAGAAATCCACTCTGATAAGAACACACACACACACACACACACACACACATATATATATATGCATACACTCAAGGCCTGACAAAGTGTAGTGGGTTAAGCTGCTGGTCAGGCATCTGCTTAGCGAATGTGGTGAGGTGTATATAAATATACAGAGTGACACCTCCTTCACCCCAAGGCTGCCTATAGAACGAGATAACTCGTCAGCGCAAACACGTACGCTTCGCTGCAACAATGAGCAGATAACTCGTCATCCAAAATATTCAGACTTTTCCCTGGTTTGCATTCTGTTCGCTTGACAAAAAATACCGACATCTTCACAACGTATCACCTGATTAACAGATCCCGCTACAATGATGAGATAACTCTGACTTTTCCCTGGTTTGCATTCAGTTCGTTCGACAAAAAAAAATACCGGCAGCTTCACAATGTATCACCTGACTAACAGATCCCGCTACAATGATGAGATAACTCGTCATCTAAAATATTCTGACTTTTCCCTGGTTTGCATTCAGTTCGTTCGACAAAAAAATACCGGCAGCTTCACGATGTATCACCTAACAGATCCCGCTACAATGACGAGATAACTCGTCATCGAAATATTCTGACTTTTCCCTGGTTTGCATTCAGTTCGTTTGACAAAAAAAATATCGGCAGCTTTACAATGTATCACCTGACTAACAGATCCCGCTACAATGACGAGATAACTCGTCATCGAAATATTCAGACTTTTCCCTGGTTTGCATTCAGTTTGTTCGACAAAAAAAATACCGTATCACCTGAAAAAATATGTATCACCTGATTAACAGATCCCACCTGTCGATACTCCGCGCAGTGGACGTCATCAACGTCAGCTCCTCTTCCTCCCCCTCCTCCCCCCCCAGTGTCGCACACCTGGACACGGCGGCAGCGGGGTCGGAAGGGCAGGGGGGTGCCTGCAGCTGCCCTCCCTCGTCCTCCCCGGGGAAGGGGGATGATGGGGAGGTGAGGGGAAGAGTGGGGGTGCTGCTCACCCACCCAGGGTGGAGGTCGGCTGCTGCACCCGGGGTGTCTCCGTCCCGTCCAGGCGCTGTGTTGCTGCAGTTCTGCTGTGAGTCTGGCACAGGAAGTGGCCAGAGGGGGGAGGGAGGGACATGGTGAATACGTTACAGTCAGAGAGATAGAGAGAGGGGAGGAGAGAGAGGGAGGGAGAGAGAGAGGGTGGGAGAGAGAGGGAGGAGAGAGAGAGGGTGGGAGAGAGAGGGAGGAGAGAGAGGGTGGGAGAGAGAGGGAGGAGAGAGAGAGAGAGAGGGTGGGAGAGAGAGGGAGGAGAGAGAGAGAGAGAGAGGGTGAGAGAGAGAGGGAGGAGAGAGAGAGAGAGAGAGGGTGGGAGAGAGAGGGGAGGAGAGAGATAGAGAGAGGGTGGGAGAGAGAGGGAGGAGAGAGATAGAGAGAGGGTGGGAGAGAGAGGGGAGGAGAGAGAGAGAGGGTGGGAGAGAGAGGGAGGAGAGAGAGAGAGAGAGGGTGGGAGAGAGAGGGAGGAGAGAGAGAGAGGGTGGGAGAGAGAGGGAGGAGAGAGAGAGAGAGAGAGGGGTAGATGGAGAAAGAGAGTGAATCTTGAGAATCTTGTCAACATCAGAAATGGCTTATTTTCACAGCTTTCCTCACTTCCTTCCCCTCTTCTTTCCTTGTCTCTCTAAACAACCCCCCCCTCCGCCCCCCCTCCACCCCCCACCCCCCCCCCCACACCACGTTGTGAGCACTCAAAAACCTCACACCACCTTGTCTCTCTAAACAATCCCCCCCCTCCCTCTAACCCTAACCCTCCCCCCCCCCCAAACACCCCCCCCACACACACACACATCACTTCCCACACCAAAATCAACCACACACACGCTGTGAACACTCAAAACCTCACACCACCTTGTCTCTCTAAAACACTCACACCAACCCACCCACCTTCCTCCTCCACGTCAACCTCAACCTCCTCCTCCTCATCATCATCGTTGCCATCATCACTCAGGGGAGGCATCGGCATCGCGCCGCTCTCCAGCTCCAGGAGGTCGAAAAAGTCCGGAATGAGCGTGCTGATGCTGCGGCCAATCAGCTCGCAGCGGTTGTAGCCGAAGAGGAGGCGGGCGAAGTTGTGGTTGAGGCTGTGGATGGTCCCGTCCGGGCGGAGAGAGATCAGGCCGCTGATGTTGGCGAAGACCCACACCGTAGCTCGGTACAGGGGCCTTCCG
>NC_134908.1:19623503-19641003 GCF_041734735.1 Babylonia areolata
CCTGCGATGTCATTTTCGATACGTATGCAAATTAGCTTGTCACGTGGGGTGCCAAAGTCAGTCGTTCGCCGGCGAGTGTATTGTTACTGAATCTCACGATGAAGCTTTCCATTTGACCCTTAACAAGTTCGCCGTCTCCCACGTAGCTGCGATTGTTATGCTACCTCATGAGCAAAATGGGGAAAAAATTTTTAATTATCAACCGCTTCTAGCGTTCCGTCATCCGAAACAACGCCTTGCGTCAAGAAACCCTATAGCGTTCCATCGTCCAGAATGAGTTAATAGATAGTACTTATATGACGCAAACTCCCCATATAATGGGCTCTAAGCTCTGTACATGAAACAATACATATACAATAGATGGTACTTATATGATGAAAACTCCCCATCTAATGGGCTCTAAGCTCTGTACATGAAACAATACATATACAATAGATGGTACTTATATGACGCAAACTCCCCATATAATGAGCTCTAAGCTCTGTACATGAAACAATACATATACAATAGATGGTACTTATATGATGCAAACTCCCCATATAATGGGCTCTAAGCTCTGTACATGAAACAATACATATACAATAGATGGTACTTATATGATGGCAAACTCCCCATATAATGGGCTCTAAACTCTGTACATGAAACAATACATATACAATAGATGGTACTTATATGATGGCAAACTCCCCATCTAATGGGCTCTAAACTCTGTACATGAAACAATACATATACAATAGATGGTACTTATATGATGGCAAACTCCCCATATAATGGGCTCTAAACTCTGTACATGAAACAATACACATACAATAGATGGTACTTATATGATGCAAACTCCCCATATAATGGGCTCTAAGCTCTGTACATGAAACAATACATATACAATAGATGGTACTTATATGATGAAAACTCCCCATATAATGGGCTTCAAGTACATGAAACAGACACAGAACAGTGCATAATTACACACCCTCACACACTAAAAAAACAACACACACATGTGTATCTAAACACCCAGACAACACTACAAAGTGCAGGCAAGAACAATCACACACACTCACACACAAACACCACACACACGCAAGACAAAAATACCCCAACCATACACAGATACTCATGCACGCACACACACGCCCACGCACCAACATCCACCCACAGACACACACACACACACACTACATGATGACCTCAGCAGAGGAGTGTGTGTGTGTGTGTGTGTGTGTGTCTGTCGCAGGCAAAAGAGCAGGAGGAGGAAGGGCAGGACCAGGAAGAATGCAGACAATTAGCTACCGCTCATCACACCCAAAGACCCAACCAACACACACACACACACACACATCACACACACACACTCACAGAACACACACACGCATACACACACTCACACACATCACACACACACACACACACAGACAACACACACACACACACACACACACATCACACACACACAACACACACACACAACACACACAAACACAGACACACACAATGCTCACCTTGGTGAGGCCCCGCATGGGGTCGGGGCAGTGGAAGGCTGGGATGATGTGAGTCATGTGCAGCCCGCTAACCTGATGGGGCCCCGCGTAGCCACACAGCTGGGCCATGTGGTCGTCACACCACTGGATCTCTCCCTGACACACACACACAGACAGACACACACACACACACACACACAGGGGTCACACAGACTTGAACACAAACACAAAGATTTTATTGTCGGCATTTTTGTTACAGAGATTCCAAAAAGAGGTGTATGTTGATGTGTTTGTATTGTATTTGTATTTCTTGGTGGTTGTTTTTTGTCACAACAGATTTCTCTGTGTGAAATTCAGGCTGCTCTCCCCAGGGAGAGCGTGTCGCTACACTGAGAGCGCCACCCCTTTTTTTGTATTTTTTTCCCTGCGTGCAGTTGTATTTGTTTTTCCTATCGCAGTGGATTTTCCTACAGAATTTTGCCAGGGACAACCCTTTTATTGCCATGGGTTCTTTTACAAGAGAGGCCCAAAAATTAGGGGGCTTTTTAGGGGGGTTTAAATCAGTTTCTGTCTCTCAAGGCACGCGCTACTGTGTTCAGACAAAAAGGAGGAGTTTGTATTATACTCCATGTTTGGTGTTAAATATACTTACCATGTCAAACTGATGCAAACTAGGCCTATTGGTTTGCTCTGCTTGGCCAAATTTCGCGCGGCTAACAGTGAAAAGACGGGCCCACCCGCTCTCAGCCAATCAAACGCCTCTAAAAACTATAAGCGCTTAATCATTCCTTTGGCCAAGGCTCTCCACGCCATCTTGTCAGGTTTACGCTCTGTCTCATCTTACGCTTTTTTCGGCTATTCAGCGTATCCTTTTGGCCTTATTTTGTAAAACCCACAATAACCCAGTGGTAAATGTTTGCATTGGACTTTCAATCATTGGGTCCACGGTTTGTATCTCGGTGAAGGCACCTGCTGGGTAAAGGGTGGAGAATTTTTTTTTTTTTTCCCCTATCTCCCAGGTCAACATACAAACACACTTGCTTTGCCTAGTAGGTGGTGTCTTAAGTACGTTAGAACAGAACAGGCACCACTAAACACCACCGAAGTGACTCAGCAGCAGTGCAGGGTCTCCTCTGGTGTGTGGCCTCCTGGCGACCTAACATTGATGGTTCCCTGTGGACTGCCGACGCTAGAACTCAGGTGTGGCGCTGTGTATGGGGGGGGAATCTAAATGAGCGGCGTGGGAGTAATGCCACTGAAGCGATGCAGATGATGAGGCAGCAAAAAATAAATAAATAAAATAAATAAAAAATACAAATACAAAACTCACATAGGCATCAAAGGTGACATGGCCCACGGTCCTCTCCACCGGCTCCATCACGCACAGCAGACGTGAACCCCCCACCTCCTCACTTCTCTCACCCTCCCTCCTCCCTGCCCGCCGCAGCTGTTGGCCGCACGGGGAGGTGGTGGTGGTGGTGGTATCCAGGCGTTTGACCCACAGGGAGATGGGCAGCACCATTCCGTGGCTGTCCAGCACCTCCACCTGTTGGAAACACATTAACTCTCTCCATACGAACGGCGAAAGGGACGACGTTAACAGCGTTTCACCCCAATTACCATCATCAAACTATTGCATGCGGAAGGCTCTTATACTGAAGAGGTGAATGTTGACAAATACCACAGTTCTGACGACGGAAGCTAAAGGTTGGGTCATTCAGACACCCACTGGGCATCCGAGGGGTCTGTGTAGAGGAGAAGAGAGGACTGGCCGTACTGAGTGAGTTAAGAATAACTTTTATCATCTCCAACTGGAGAAATTTGGTCAGGTGCATTATCACAACATAGGCAAGTAAACAACATGGGGACCATAACTGTAAAAGTCAACAACAGCTTTTACGAATATTACGAAGACATAAATGTAAAAAATATCACATACACCGTTTCATACATACATCCACACACTGCAGGTAACAACTGGTATTCTTAATGTAAAAACAGAAAGAATTAAGAAACATTACTTTGAATGTAATTATAAGCATAGCCTACTATATTGCACATGGATTATAATAGATAAGATAAGAATAAAGATAAACTGCGGAAAACCACAACCAGATAATCAGCACACACCCGCATCCACCCACCCCACACACACGGTTTACTTGATTAAACAAGAGCAATAAACATATGTTCTCAAATAAAAGCGTTTCACATATTCGCTTTTAAAACATTGCAATTAATTATTACATTGTGGTACATAGTCAGGGGGGGTGAGAGGAAGTGGAACTGGAATGGTTTATTCACAATCAGGTCACAGCCCCGAGTGAAGGGGGTGTACGTAAACATAATACAACTCAACGAAAATACATAAACAAGTGGAGTGATGGCCTAGAGGTGACGCATCCGCCTAGGAAGCGAGAGAATCTGAGCGCGATGGTTCGAATCACGGCTCAGCTGCCGGTATTTTCTCGACCTTGAGTGGTGGTCTGGACGCTAGTCATTCGGATGAGACGATAAACCGAGGTCCCGTGTGTAGCATGCATTTAGCGCACGTAAAAGAACCCATGGCAACAAAAGGGTTGTTCCTGGCAAAATTCTGTAGAAAAATCCACTTCGATAGGAAAAACAAATACAACTGCACGCAGGAAAAAAATACAAAAAAATGGGTGGCGCTGTAGTGTAGCGACGTGCTCTCCCTGGGGAGAGCAGCCCGAATTTCACACAGAGAAATCTGTTGTGATAAAAACAAATACAAATACAAACAAATACAAATAAGCATTAATATAGACAACAAAGCATACTTTGTATCCGTGAAAATATATAGACAACAAAAAATACATTCTAACTGTTTTACGAAGCAACAATTTCTCGTAACTTTAATGCCTGATGTAAGAATACCGAAAAATCATGTACGTCATTGATGTTGCTTGACGACATTAACAAATTCAACTTGAACGGGAGAGGGATGCTTGTAGTTCTTAGGTTTTTTATAAACATTTGACATATACGTTTTAAAGCTAGGCAGCAGAGAACAAAGTGCACCTTGTTTTCCTGGGCTTCATGACATCTAAGACAGACTGAATCGTTTGCACAAAAAACTTCTGCCATCTAAAGTGATGCACTGTCAACTCTGATGTACCTAGTCTCAATCTCATCGTTACATGTTTCAAATGCCTGCCTATATCTACCAACAGATAAGGTTTCAAATCAGGGTATATATGCAGAATGTTCTACCCATATCAAATCTATTACTAGTACAAATGTGACTATACTATGATTTCCCATCTACGATCAATAAGCCCTTGGCGAAAAACAGATATAAAGCCATTCACACTACCAACACCCTGTTCCATCCACACTAAGCCAAATCCATATTCGAACAAGCAAAGACGAACCTTCATTACCCAGTTATTCTTTCCCTTTCCATCCAAATCATGTAATATTTTATAGGCTTTATACGGTATTCTATTATCCCATGGGGAGAGAGAGTGAAAGAGAGAGAGGGAAGGAGAGAGAGAGATGAAAATATTTCAATCATGTACAGGTCATAGCCCCTCTTATTGGGTGCAGCTGAACAATCATTTTCAAGAGAGAGAAAGCGAGGGAAACAGACAGAGAGTGGGAGGGAGAGAGGGAGAGAGTGAGTGTGTGTGTGTGTGTCTTTGTGTGTGTGTGTGTGTGTGTGTTCGTGCGTGTGTGTGTGTGTGCTCATGTGTGTGTTCTAAAAGTGTGTGTGTGTGTGTCTTTGTGTGTGTGTGTGTGTGTGTGTGTTCGTGCGTGTGTGTGTGTGCTCATGTGTGTGTTCTAAAAGTGTGTGTGTGTGTGTGTGTGTGTGTGTGTGTGTGCATGTTCTAAGGGTATGTGTGTGTGTGTGTGTGTGTGTGTGTGTGTGTATGTGTGTGTGCGTGTTTGTGTTTGTGTGAGTGCATGCATGTCTGTGAAAGTGGGAAAATATAGGCTGGAGAGGCCCCATTAAAAAAAATAAAGAAACAAAAAACCAAAAAAAACAACAACAAAAAAACAAAAAGTAGACAAAAAATAAAGGGCTGGAAGCCCAATAACCCCCCCCCCCCCCCCCCCCCCCTCAAAAAAAAAAAAAAAAACCCAAACAAACCCACTCAAACTACACCAAAAGACCCATCACACACACACACACACAAAAGCTCACCACTTTGCCAGCAAGGGAGATAATCTGCCCCGAAGGCTCCAGGTGGCTCTCCATGATTGTCTCCTGTTCTTTGGACTTCAGACGTAAAAGATTCTTCAGCGACCGCCCCACCAGCTCGCTTTCTTCGTAGCCGAAGAGCGCACACGCCATGTCGTTGGCCGTCAGGATCTGTTTGAGAGAGAGAGAGGATAGGTTTGCATATGTGTGTGTGTATATATATATATATATATATATATATATATATATATATAACTACATAGTACATATACAAATTTCCTATTTCAAAACATAAATAGAGATACAACAAACTTCTTTTACTGAGGGAAGTGGATCAAGCATGTATATATGCTTTTTGACTCACTTGTGTAAACAAGTTTTATGTTTTAACCCGGTGTTCGGTTGTCCGTGTGTGTGTGTGTGTGTGTGTCCGTGGTAAACTTTAACATTGACATTTTCTCTGCAAATACTTTGTAAGTTGACACCAAATTAGGCATAAAAATAGGAAAAATTCAGTTCTTTCCAGTCATCTTGTTTAAAACAATATTGCATATCTGGGATGGGCACAAAAAAATTAAAAAAGAAGCCTAATTATATGCAAACTGCATTTACTGTTATATTTATATTTTTTGTATTCTCTAAACTTGGCACTTTGATCTGATATTCTGACCCAACAAGAAGAGCAGTCATTATTATCATTTTTTGTTCAAACAGGAACTTCCTTTGCTAAGCATGGAAGTTTTATTAATTTAGCAAACGTTTTGGTGCAGATAGTAAAAAAGGGAAATTACTCTGTAATTAATGCTAGGGGACTTAATTCATCACAAGTGAGTCTTGAAGGCCTTGCCTCTCTTGTTCACATTGTAACAAAGCTCGACAGCGGCAGCCAGTTTCCTCACCAACAGAACAATGACTAACCTCTGCCCCCTGAACACAGTTTGAACAATCTAGTCCACTGTGCTGTTTGGCCATGAAGCAATTAAAAAATTTGGCACTGCGGAGCGGTTTGTTTTTTTCTCAGCACAGAAACTGGGTGGTGAAAGAGTCATGGTTTTCATGACAATAGAATTCATCCAGTTCAGTTCTATTCTGTTCTACCTCAGAAAGGAAGGTGGCAGAATGGTTAAGACACTCAGCTGCCAATGCAGAGAGTCCATGAGGGTGCGGGTTTGAATCCCGCTCTCGCCCCTTTCTCTCAAATTGGACTGGAGAAATCAAACTGAGCGTTATATTGAACATTTATTTTGACGAATGGCCCCGGTTTCACTCTGTAATCTCTCTCTTTCTCTCTCTCCCTCCCCCATTACATTACTCCTTAGGTGATGTTCACTTTCCAGTGTGTTATTATTGTTGCTGCTATGTTAGTATTAGTATTATCATTAATATCATTGTTGTTGTTGTTGTCAGTGGTAGTTGCGGTAATCGTAGTTTGTTTGTGTTTTTTTTGTGTGTTTTTTGTTGTTGTTGTTTTTCTTGTTTAGTTTAGTTTTGTCTTGCACTTCAACCTTCTTTTCATTGTCAAATAATGTGTGTATTTTCGCCATTGCGTTTGTGTGTTGCTTGTTACATATGAACGAGCACGATATAAGCTCAGGCTTGTTGTCGCTCAAGTCTTCTAAATTGAATGCTGTACTGCACCTTGTTTCTTGATATTAAAAAAAAATGTTTAAACCAAACTGAGCGTCCAGTCTTTCGGAGGAGACTATGAATAAACAAGGTCCCACGTACAGCAGCACGCACTTGGCGCGCTGAAAAAGAACCCATGGCAACAACAGCTTTGTCTTCTGGCAAAAAATCATGCAAAAAAAAAAAAGAAATCCACTCTGATAGGTACACAAACATATCAGCATTAACTCGAGGCCTGACAAAGTGCGGTAGGTTATGCTGCTGGTCAGGTATCTGCCAAGCAGACGTGGCGAAGCGTGTGTACGGATTCGTCCCAACGCAGCGATGCCTCCTTGAGAAACTGAAACAGAAACTTGTGGGGCCTCCAACCTCCTCTTTTTTCCCACATCTTTCTTTTTCTTCTTTCACAAACTCATATTCACCTTTCATGCACCACTTTCCCCCACACACCTTAACTAATCACTTTCATTCTTTCCCCTATCGTCTGGCGCAGCAATTGCCCCAGTGTGTCTTGAGGCATGCATTTTAAGAATATTCGATGTCTGTGTACATTTGCCAGGGTTTTTTGATGTTCTAGTGTTCTGATGCATGCATTCTAAACATGTAAACACTGAAACAGAAACTGAAAACTCCACTCCACCTCCGACGTGGAGGCGGCGATGGTGCAGATGGCCTTGTTGGGGTTGCGGACGGTGGAGGGGAAGGAGGAGGGGGGCTGCGCGTTGCCCAGGAAACCGGAGAAGGACCAGCTCTCGCTGAGCGACTTGTGGCCCCCAGGTGCCCCACCCCCGCTCCCTCCTCCTCCTCCCCCCATCGCCGTGGGAGCGTCCTTGAGGCGCGGGAAGTACTTTTTGCGGGGCTGGCTGCTGGCAAAGCTGAGGTCGTTGAGGCCATCACCTGGAACAGACATCGCTGTTTTGAATCCGGACATTGCTTTTGATCTGATATAATACGGATACTTATAGAGCCTGAAGGGTACAATAGCCAAGTGGTTTAAGCGCTGGACTTTCAATCTGAGGGCCCCTGCGTTCGAATCTCGGTGACAGCGCATGGTGGGTAAAGGGGTGGAGATTTTTTTCCAATCTCCCAGTTCCAACATATGTGCTGACCTGCTCAGTGTCTGAACCCCCTTCGTGTCAATACGCAAGCAAAAGAAAATACGCACGTTAAAAGACCATGAAATCCATGTCAGCGTTTGATGGGTGATGGAAACAACATACCCAGCATGCACACCCCCAATAACGGGGTATGGCTGCCTAAAAGTGGAGTGATGGCCTAGAGGTAACGTATCCGCCTAGGAAGCGAGAGAATCTGCGCGCGCTGGTTCGAATCACGGCTCAGCCGTCGATATTTTCTCCCCCTCCACTAGACCTTGAGTGGTGGTCTGGACGCTAGTCATTTGGATGAGACGATAAACCAAGGTCCCGTGTGCAGCATGCATTTAGTGCACGTAAAAGAACCCATGCCAACAAAAGGGTTGTTCCTGGCAAAATTCTGTAGAAAAAAATCCACTTCGATAAGAAAAACACATAAAACTGCACGCAGGAAAAAAATGCAAAAAAATAATGGGTGGCGCTGTAGTATAGCGACCCGCTCTCCCTGGTGAGAGCAGCCCGAATTTCACACAGAGAAATACAAATACAAATACAATACAAATAAATGACAGGGGTAAAAACGGTCACACACATATAAAAGCCCACTTGAGTACATACGAGTGAACATGGGAGTTGCAGCCCACGAATACAGCGCCAATCTTCAGCTGGAGACCAAGCTCTTCTTCTTCTTCTTCTTCTGCATTCGTGGGCTGCAACTCCCACGTTCACTCGTATGTACACGAGTGGGCTTTTACGTGTATGTCCGTTTTTACCCCGCCATGTAGGCAGCCATACTCCGTTTTCGGGGGTGTGCATGCTGGGTATGTTCTTGTTTCCATAACCCACCGAACGCTGACATGGATTACAGGATCTTTAACGTGTGTATTTGATCTTCTGCTTGCATATACACACGAAGGGGGTTCAGGCCCTAGCAGGTCTGCACATATGTTGACCTGGGAGATCATAAAAATCTCCACCCTTCACCCACCAAGCGCCATCACCGTGATTCGAACCTGGGACCCTCAGGTTGACAGTCCAACGCTTTAACCACTCGGCTATTGCGCCCGTCAGAGACCAAGCTCTAAGCACTTACAAACACAGGAAGCATTTTGCACAACAGGCTGCCTACTTCGGTAGAGCCGACATGACAGCTGCCATTGGGGCGCATATCATTCGTTTCCTGTGTCATTCAATCAGGTTTCAGTCGCGTGCACATATACATTCATAAAGACGTGTGATGTGTACAACCATTTTGTCAATTTACCCTGCTTGGTACTCTGTTTTCAGGGGTGTGCATGCTGGGTATTTCATGGTTACCATCACCCATCGAATGCTGACAAGGATTACAGATTCCTTAACATTCATACTTGTATCTTCTGCGTGCATATATATACACACACTAGACACACCAGTCTGTCCAAAACAATCATGCAAGGCACCATCGAGGGCGGGAGAAGAAGAGGAAGACAGCAGAAGAACTGGCATGAGAACATCAAACAATGGACCGGACTCCACACACGTGAGCTGCTGCCGGCGGCTGCTGACAGAGACAGATGGAGAAGGGAGGTTGCGTCTGCGGTCCTCAGGCTTCCCCAAACGACTACTTTGTAGTTATGGGCCTGAGGTGAGGTGAGGTGAGGTGAGGTACAAGGAAAACAATTTTCATCACTCTTTCTGGTCGGGTGTGTGTGTGTGTGTGCGTGTGTGTGTGTGTGTGTGTGTGTGTGTGCATGTGTGTGCATGCATGTGTGTATATAGTAGTAATAGTAGTGGTAGCAGCAGCAGCAGCTCAGTCTAATATTATCATCTTAGATGAGCAGACTATAAATAAATAAACGAACGAAGCAGCAGCAGCAGTAGTAGTAGTAGCAGTAGTGGTAGTAGTTGCGTTAGTACTAGTAGTACTGGTAGTAGCATCTATCTATTTTATTCATCCATTCATTTTCTTACGTGAGTGAGTGATATACACAGAAAGGGGGGGTTAAGGCACAAGCAGGTCTGCACAAGACATGCTGACCCTGAGAGATCAGAAAAATCTCCACCCTTTACCCACCAGACGCCATTACCGAGATTTGCACCCAGGACCCTCAGATTGACAGTCCAACGATTTAACCACTCGGCTATTGCGCCCGTCAAAAGAAACAAAAACAAAAAAAAAACAAAAAGCAAACATCCAATAAAACAACCAAATATCAAACAAACAAAAAAAACAACCCGAAAACAAAAAAAAAACCAATGCAATAAATCCAAATCCCAATACCAGGCAGGAACACCCCCTCCTCTCCCCCACTCATTCTGCCACTCACCACCACCCAGATCAACACTCCCCCACCCACACCCTTCTCCCCCCCCCTCCCCACGCCCCTCCCTCCCTCCCTCCCTGCATCCCACACACACCCTTCCTCACCCTGCAGAGCCTCCAGCTTGGGCCCAGCGGTCACCGTGCTCATGGTGACGTCGCCGGGCGTGGGTTCCGGTCTGCTGCGCCGCCGGGGGCGGCTGACCTTGGGGAAGGACTGGTTCCCCTCGAAGGAGGCCTCCATGCCCCTGGGCAGCAGCCCCAGCTGTGTGGCCCGCTCACGCTGATCACAGAGACACCAACAGGGTTTGTTTTTGGGGTTTTTTTTCTCAGCACACAGGGTTTTTTTTGGTTTTTTGTTTTAAAGCACGCACACACACACAGTTCAAATATTTCCTTGTATTGTATTTCTCTTTTTTTTTTTTTATCACAAAAGATTTCTCTGTGTGAAATTCGGGCTGCTCTCCCTTGGGAGAGCGCATCGCTACACTCCAGCACCACCCTTTTTTTTTTTGTATTTTCTCCAGCGCACAGTTATATTTGTTTTTCCCATCGAAGTGGATTTTCTACAGAATTTTGCCAGGAAAAACCCTTTTGTTGCCGTGGGTTCTTTGGGTTCTTTTACATGCGCTAAGTGCATGCTACAACCGGGACCTCAGTTTATCGTCTCATCCGAATGACTAGTGTCCAGACCACCACTCAAGGTCCAGTGGAGGGGGAGAAAATATCGGCGGCTGAGCCGTGATTCGAACCAGCACGCTCAGATTCTCTCGCTTCCTAGGCAGACGCGCTACCTCTAGGCCATCACTCCACAAGATGGGTGGGATGAAGGAGGGGGGGGGGGGGGGGGGGCAAGTGTGGTCAGGCCTGACCCCAAGTGAACCCAATTTGGCGCGCACACGTACGCACGCACGCACGCACACACGCGCACACACACACACACACACAGAGTTCAAATGATATCATTGTTATCAACATCATCATTGTCATCAATATCATCATTACTATTCTCACTGTTGCTCACCTCCCAGCCACCCACCAAAGGCTTTAACTCATTCACTGCTCTGACATCAAAATTCCGTCTCATCAAAACAGTTTTCACGTTCCTACATAATCCATAAACCGCAATGGGAACTACATGTGCAGTATTTCTCGATGTGTCTGCAAGTAATCTGGAAGAAAAACGGTGTATTTTCTGCAGGTGTTTTTTTCTCTCATGGAAGCCTGCAGAGGCTGTATTAACTCTTTCATCCCTGCAGCATGGTTTTCCAGTTTACAGGATTTTTACCCTTCATTCCTGAAGGCCGGAAAACCGTGCAGCAGAGAATTCCCCCTTTCCTTCCTGCAGCCCGGAAAATCGGTTCTCGCGGTAAGTGCTTTCAACTTCCCACGAGTCGCGTCATCAGTGCGTGTCATCTATCTTTGACCAGGTCACTAGCGGGGAAGTGTTTATGAGTGGAATGGATGCCAGACACCCCCTTCCCCCTCCCTACGCTGTGGGAAAGTGGGCGCCGCTACATTCTTGCCGATGTGCTGTGTAGACACACGGACACAGAAAAACGGAATAATTAGGCTTCGTTTTTTTTGTTGTTTTTTTGTGCCCATGCCAGAGGTGCAATATTGTTTTAAACAAGATGACTGGAAAGAACTGAATTTTTCCTATTTTTATGCCTAATTTGGTGTCAACTGACAAAGTATTTGCAGAGAAAATGTCAATGTTAAAGTTTACCACAGACACACACACACACACACACACAGACAACCGAACACCGGGTTAAAACATAGACTCACTTTGTTTACACAAGTGAGTCAAAAATCACATAAGCAGTAACACCAGGCACACAGAACCCCAAACAGTAGCAGCAGGCAAAGCACACATCCTCAGTGCATTAACTCTCTCCATACGAACGGAGAAAGAGACGACGTTAACAGCGTTTCACCCCAATCACCACCATCAAAATATTGCAAGCGGAAGGCTCTTATACTGAAGAGGTGAATGTTGACAAAGAATACCACAATTCTGATGACGGAAGCTAAAGGTTGGGTCATTCAGACGCCCACTGGACATCCGAGGGGTCTGTGTAGAGGAGAAGAGAGGACTGGCCGTACTGAGTGAGTTAAACATCATTTGCTTAACAATGTGTGACAGTGTGCGGGATGAACGTGCAATGGGAACTGTGCAATGTTACTGTCTTTCAATATACTTATACTGATAATTACTATGTAATGATTATCAATTACATTTTTAAGCGAATATTGTGAATTGGTTTTTGTTTGTTTGTTTATTTGTTGCTGTTTTTTGTGTTTTTTTATGAAAAACTTAATACATGTTTGCTGTTCCTGCTCAATTAATGCATTTTTATCATTTTGTGTGTCGGTGTGTGTGTGTGTGTGTGTGTGAGCACGCGCGTTTGTGTGCGCTACCGCACCCGATGTAATTTCTCTTTTATGACATAATAAAATCATTATCTTAATTTATGTGCAATATAATACATGCAATGTTAACCTTGGTGTATTTCAATATGTTCACAATAATGATTATTAATCACAACATTTTGACTAAGTGAATATATACAATACTTTTTATATGAACGTCTTATGTATGTTTTTCATTCTTTTTTAATCAAGTCATGGTTAATATTTTGCGTTGAGTAACTGTCTACGTTTAGACGATGCAGCAGAAGATTCAGACATTCTTCAACGCCTGTCTGAAACGCATCTACAAGATCCGATGGCAGGAGAAGACCCAAAACGAAGATCTGTGGGAGCGAGCGGGACAGGAACCAGTGGTCAAGCAGATACTGCGGAGGAAGTGGGGCTGGATCGGACACACCCTCAGGAAGCCAGCGTCCAGCGTCACACGCCAAGCCCTGACCTGAAACCCGCAGGGAAAGAGGAAGAGAGGCCGGCCTCGCCAACAGCTAGAGGCGAGATACCGAGGCAGAGCTGAAGCAGCAAGGGACCAACTGGACTGGAATGGCCAGAACAGCCCAGAACAGAGTGCGATGGCGAGGGGTCGTCGATGGCCTATGCTCCACCAGGAGCGATGGGCATAATGAAATGAATGAACTGTCTACGTTTGTTGCGCCGCACTCGATGCAACATCTCTTAATGAGATAATGAAGTTCTTATCTCATCTTAATAGTGCAGATGATCGGGCAGTGAAGAAGAAGAAGAAAAAAAAAAAAAGAAAGGGAAAACTGAGTGGATATATATAAAAACCTGTGCGTCATGCGTACCCACCTTGGCAGAAATGGTTGGGGTGCCAAAGTACCTGCCTGGCTGGGGCACCAGGGGAGGGAAGCCGGGCTTGATACCGCTCCTGGTGGTGGCGTACGATGATGGTGACGACTGGGGAGGGGGGGAGGCCAGGTGGGTGCTGCCCCATGAGGCGGGGTGGGCGGGGTGGTGGTGGGCAGTCACAAGGTCATCACCACAGTCCTGAAACACAAACTGAACATCAGAACTGGAAGAAAAAAAAAAAAAAAAAAGAATTTCTGTGACAAAGACTGGCTATACATTCCATTCTTTTTCATAAGTGGAGTGATGGCCTACAGGTAACGCGTCCGCCTAGGAAGCGAGAGAATCTGAGCACGCTGGTTCGAATCACGGCTCAGCCGCCAATATTTTCTCCCCCTCCACTAGACCTTGAGTGGTGGTCTGGACGCTAGTCATTCGGATGAGACGATAAACCGAGGTCCCGTGTGTGCAGCATGCACTTAGCGCACGTAAAAGAAGCCACGGCAACAGAAGCGTTGTTCCTGGCAAAATTCTGTAGAAAAATCCACTTCGATAGGAAAAACAAATAAAACTGCACACAGGAAAAAATACAAAAAAAAAGGGGTGGTGCTGTAGTGTAGCGATGCGCTCTCCCTGGCGAGAGCAGCTGGAATTTCACACAGAGAAATCTGTTGTGATAAAATGAAATACAAATACAAAATGTGGGCAGGCAAAGTGATAATGCATAAATATGCATCCCCTGAGATGCTATTCCATTTCTAAAGTGAGTACATTGAAGCACGGAAACTGACAGTTCTAACTATGACATACACTTCACTTCATACCGCTCAAAAATGACACACCCACAGTTCAACCAATGACTCACACATACACAATCACACCATAGGCACTCAAGAGTTCAACCAATGATTGATACACACACATTTCACACTGGTCACAAAAACTGACAGATCAACTCATGACATACACCACAGAAATGCACAGTTCAAAAAATGACACACACACACATAACACACTTGACACCACGGATATGCACAGTTCAACCAATCACACACACACACACACACACACACACACACACACTTCACACCACAGAAACTCACAGTTCAACCAATCACACACACACACACGCGTGCACGCACGCATGCACGCACGCACACACACACGCACACACACACACACTTCACACCAAAGAAATTCAGTTCAACCAATGACACACCCACACACACACACGCACACACACGCATGCAAACACGCACGCAGGCACACACACACAAAAACTTCACATCAGAAAAATTCACAGTTCAACCAACGACACACACACACACTTCACACCAAGAAACTCACAGTTCAACCAATCACACATACACACACACACACACACTTTACACAAAAGAAACTCACAGTTAACCAATGACACACACACACACAAACACACACTTCACACCAAGAAACTCACAGTTCAACAAATGACACACACACACAAACACACACACACACACTTCACACCATAGAAACTCATAGCTCAATAAGTCATACACACACTCATACAGACACACACAACACACACACACACTTAACACAAAAGAAACTCACAGTTCAACCAATGACACACACACACACACACACATTCACACCATAGAAACTCACAGTTCAACCAATGACACACACACACACACACACACACACACACACACACACACACACACACACACACACACATTCACACCATAGAAACTCACAGTTCAACCAATGACACACACACACACACACACACACACTCTCTCTCTCTCTCTTCACACCTTAGAAACTCACTGTTCAGTCACACACACACTCATACACACACACACACAAACACATATAAACACACACATGCTTAACACAACAGAAACACACAGTTCAACCAATGGCATACACACTCCTTCCCCATCACTCTCACAGAATCTCGCAGTGTGAAACACTCACCTTTTCCCACCAAGACACTCAGTGAATCACATGATCTCGGAAGATTTACACACCACAGGAATTCACAACACAACAAAATGCTTGTGATAAAATCAAAACTGATGTATCCAGATATATATATATATATATATATATATATATATATATATGTATCACATGAAGATTGATTTACACGACACTGGAACTCACTACACAACAAAATGTTTATGATCAAAAGCAAAAGTATGGATCCAAATTTGGGTCACTGGAAGATGGATTTACACACCACAGAACTCACAACAGATCAAAAATGTTTTAGGATGATAAAAAAATAAATAAATAAATAAATAAATAAATAAAAACTGATGAAGCCACAGAACTGATAGGTCACAGTCTTGGGATGTCACCATCACAGGAACTCTTAAGTCACAGCGTCACACACACACACACACACACACAGAGAATTCCAAACCCCTGAATTCCACATGGATCCATGTCACTCACACACACACACACACACACACACACACACACTGAATGAAAAAAAAAAATGAAACTAACAACGACTGAAGAGCTACTAAAAACACACCGTGTTTCACGTGCACTGAGGGAACAACACACACACACACACACACACACACACAACACTCAACACGACTGGAAACCACAGCACACACACACACTCACATCTCACCACCACCAACACCACTGTCCCAAGAAACTGGCACGCCGCCAAACACAGTGTGGCAGGCCAGCACAGCACAGCACAGGCCAGTCCAGAGGACCAACCCTACCTACCCACCGCCCTCCAAACCAACCAACAGGTTGGGTGGTCAGTCCGGAACAGCAGCAGCAGCAGCAGCAGCAGCAGCAGCAAAAAGGGACAGACAACTCAAGCCCCGTCCGGTTCGGGTCGTGTGTCCCGGCGTTCTGTCCTTCCCTCCCCCCCACCACTACCCCCCCCCCCTCTCCCCCACCACTAGCACCACCCTCAACACTGCAGCTTATCAGTCGTGTCAGTCACCATCACCACTTCCACACCACGTTCGTCGGCCGTCCTCCCTTTGACCCCCCCCCCCCCCCCCTGGTCCTAGGACACACCTAAACATCGCCGTGTGTCACACACACACACACACACACACACACAACTCACTGGAAGCCAGCCTCACGCCCTCCTAGCCAGCCCAGCCCAGCCCAGCCCAGCCCATCACCGGCGCGAATCTTCTGACTCTCAAGTCTGACGACCCCGAACTGACCATGACAAACGAAACACCACACCCATGAAAGACTGAAAACACAGCCACCACCACCACCACCACCACCACCAGGCAGAAGCAGTAGCAGCAGCAACAGAAGCAGAAGGTGGTTTGGGGGTTGGGTTTTTTTTTGGTTTTTTTTTGTTTGTTTTTTCGGAGGGGGGGGGGTGTCTGCATGCCCACCACTGATCTAAAACTGGCTGCCTAGTCAGGGCTTTGAGGTCACAATCAGTGGAGAGGGAGGGAGGGAGATGGGAGGGGGGTGGGGAGGGAAGACGCCTTGGTTCTTTTCCTCTCTGGCTGCTTACGTAAGCCAGCTGTGAGCGACTGACTGACTGACAGACAGACAGACAGAGACAGGCCGCGCTGGCACACCGTGTTAGGAGAAAGAAGGCAGG
>NC_134908.1:19646003-19656003 GCF_041734735.1 Babylonia areolata
CACACTATCAATCATTCACATGGTGGGGTTTTTTTTTCTTCGCTCACCACCACAACCCAACCCCCCACCCCCACCCCCAATTGTTACACAATCATTCATTCACATGGTGGTGACCCTTATCCCCCCCCCCCCCCCATCACATCATCACAGTTATCTTTTCCTCACTCACTCACCCCCCCCCCCCACCCCACTGTCTCACCTTCATAATCTACATAACCTACATAATCATCATAATGTTCTTCTCCTTGCTCAATTACCCCCTCCCCTCCCCTCCCCTCCCCACCCACTGTGACATCATCAGCCATTCACACTCCTCCCACATCACATCGTCACAATAATTAATTTTACACGGTGCAGCTTTCCATGCTAAATCATCCCACCCACTGTGACGGGCGAAATAGCGCGAGTGGTTAAAGCGTTGGACTGTCAATCTGAGGGTCCCGGGTTCGAATCACGGTGACGGCGCCTGGTGGGTAAAGGGTGGAGATTTTTACGATCTCCCAGGTCAACATATGTGCAGACCTGCTCGTGCCTGAACCCCCTTCGTGTGTGTATGCGCCCGCAGAAGATCAAATACGCACGTTAAAGATCCTGTAATCCATGTCAGCGTTCGGTGGGTTATGGAAACAAGAACATACCCAGCATGCACACCCCCGAAAACGGAGTATGGCTGCCTACCTGGCGGGGTAAAAACGGTCATACACGTAAAAGCCCATTCGTGTGCATACGAGTGAACGTGGGAGTTGCAGCCCACCAACGCAGAAGAAGAAGAAGAAGATTCCACCCACTGTAACACGTCATGAAACAGCACCTATCCTTCGTTCACACTGTGCTCCTCTCCTGGACCAAACATCCCCACCACCCTAATCACATCATCGGTCATTCATATGGTGACCTTTCCCTTCCTCAATCATCACACTGCACACCCCACCTCCACTGTCACACCATCAACCATTTAGGCCCAACACTCGGCTTATATCACAGACTGACATCAGTTTTACATTTGGGCCAAAGCAAAGTGACAGCTGAATTATCAATGGTTTCTTCTAGTCAATGGGAAATCATTTACAGCCTAGTCTTTTGTGAAGGACTATGACTCTCAAACAAGGAGGCAAAAATTGCACTGGCTCTTAGTGCTGCAGCCTTGTGGGCTGGTTAGCCTTTGGGAACCATCCCCAACGCCGACTGTCCTAAAACCCTCTTGGGGATGTAACTTGGGGCAAGACACTCTCCACAATAATCAAATTCTAGCCCAAATAGTTGGAACAGCAGTTGCCTCCTCTTCTGTTCTGATGGTCATAGTCGGACACAACTGACTATCATATATATTATATATATATATATATATATATATATATATATATATATATATATATATATCTATATATCTATCTATCAATCAGCCATTCACATAATGTTCTTGCTCAATCATCCCCACAACCACCACCCCCACACCCAATGTCAGATCATCAATAATTTACATGGTGTACCTTTCTGTGCTCTGTCATCCCACTCCCCCGTAACACCATATATATATATATGTGTGTGTGTGTGTGTGTGTGTGTGTGTGTGTGTGTGTGTGTATCATTCACACTGTGCTCTTTAAGTCTTTTTCTTGGTCAATCTTTCCTGTCCTCCTCCCCCCCCCCTCCCCTTCCCCTGTCATATCTTCTACTGTTCACATGGTGATGTTTTTCCTTGTTCAGTCAACCCCCACCGCCCCCCCCCCCCCCCAACTTCCCCTGTCATATCTTCTACTGTTCACATGGTGATGTTTTTCCTTGTTCAGTCAACCCCCCCCACCCCCCCAACTTCCCCTGTCATATCTTCTACTGTTCACATGGTGATGTTTTTCCTTGTTCAGTCAACACCCCCCCCCCCACCCCCCACCTTCCCCTGTCATATCTTCTACTGTTCACATGGTGATGTTTTTCCTTGTACAGTCACCCCCCCCCCCCAACTTCCCCTGTCATATCTTCTACTGTTCACATGGTGATGTTTTTCCTTGTTCAGTCAACCCCCCCCCCCCCCACACACTTCCCCTGTCATAGCTTCTACTGTTCACATGGTGATGTTTTTCCTTGTTCAGTCAAGCCCCCCCCCACCCCACCCCACCCCCACCCCCCAACTTCCCCTGTCATATCTTCTACTGTTCACATGGTGATGTTTTTCCTTGTTCAGTCAACCCCCCCCCCCCCCCCCCCCAACTTCCCCTGTCATATCTTCTACTGTTCACATGGTGATGTTTTTCCTTGTTCAGTCAACCCCCACCCCCCCCACCCCCACCTTCCCCTGTCATATCTTCTACTGTTCACATGGTGATGTTTTTCCTTGTTCAGTCAACCCCCCCCCCCACCCCCCCAACTTCCCCTGTCATATCTTCTACTGTTCACATGGTGATGTTTTTCCTTGTTCAGTCAACCCCCCCCCCCCCCCCGACCCCCCACCATATCATCAGTCATTCATATAGTGTTCTTTTCCTTGTTAACCCCACCCCCACCCCAACCTACTGTCACACCATCTATCATTCACAAGGTGTTCTTTTCTTTGTTCAGGAAAAAAAAAACACCCAAAAAAACAAAAAACAAAAAAAACTTCTATGTATTTCTAAAATGTTAACCCTTTCTTTCAGCCCTTTAAGGTTTTCTGCCAGTGCAGCCTTCCCAGCCTGGCCCTGGCATGTTTTGGCCTGGCTGCATCAACGTTGGGGAAGGGGTGCTTCACTTCAGGCACAAATTTATAGCAGCCACTCAATCAGCAGCTACCGAGCTTCACATTATGAATGAACTGTAAGTTTGAAACAAACTGCTGAAGTCTCAAGACACAGGGTGTAATACTAATAGAATACTTGTAACTTTAAATCACAGACAGAAATAGTAAAATGCCAGATTCTGTAGAAGGTTGTGGGCTGTCTTCTTGATTGAAATGTCCGCCAATTTGTCCTACACTGGTTGCTGATTTCATCTCCTTCACTTTCCCATGAATTATCGAAAGAATTATAAGACAAATCGTCATTATCTGGGTTGAATTCGCTGCAAGAGCCCGTCATAATTTCACTGAGCTCTAAACAGCGCAGTAAGCCTTTGACGTTTTACCATATCGATGCGGAAAATCAGATTATAAAAACACACTAATTGTTCAATTTTTGGAGCGAAACTTCGCGTGCCGGTGAGAAAGGAAGTTAAGTTGGAGTTGCTTCCCTTAACTAGCAGTTTCATGCATAATAATGAGCTGACGAATCGGTTTAAATAACAGGTTTCTTCGCACACCTGTCAGTTGGGCTCAGGTGGAGAACAGCGATCAGTGGCGCACACCTCTCAGGCGGGCACAGGGTCTAATGAGTTAATGAAGAAGAAGAAGTATTCACATTGTGCTGAATCTTGTGCAGAGACAAATCAAAGCGCTTTCACACCAGTCACTCACATGCATGCATCACTCTCCACTTGAGAAACTTTGATAGTGAGACACAGGAAAACGCTGATCAACAGCAGCGATCCGTTTTGTCACCAACAGCTGTTATCATTTCTTCGTTTTGTGGATTCTTTGACATATTACGTGTAAGCAGTGTCAAGTTCCAAGAAAGTGCCATGCCCCTGATGCAGACTGATCCCTGGACTGTAGACTTTTCACCACATCTGCTTTGCTATTGTTTTGTTTCTGTTTTGTTTTGTTTTTTTGTTTTTTAAGTTACAAGGATATATGTACGCAACACCACAACTGTTTAACCCCTAGGCTGCCTATATGACGAGATAACTCGTCATCAAAATATTTCTGTCTTTTCCCTGCTTTGCGTTCAGTTCGTTGACAAAAATGCTGGTAGCTTTAGCTTGGGGAATCTTTCTGGATTCTATTCATAGCTAGAAACCCCATCTACATCATGAGGCAGTCCTTTATTTGAACGTTTTGGTTGGGTTACTGGCCGCAGTGTTTGCCTGGCTCCTCTCCTTGCTTGCTCAACAAAATGATAGACTGACACCATGCTCAAGACATGCAATCGTAGCAAACTAAATCAACCAAGATTGCTTTCTTTAGCTGATGTTCAGAAAGAATTGAAGCGTAAACTCGAAGAAGACAGTGATGAACATTTATAGGACGATTTGATAGAAAATAAAGGGAGCAATCAAGAGACTGGCCAAGATACGACTATCAGTGAGTGATGCCGGCTGTGCAAACCTTAGCAGAAGACAGAAAGTGACTGAATTATCAGCAGGACAGTGTGAGCGATTTTCTTGGCACTCAACCAACACGGTCTGATGAGAAATGGATAAAGTGACCGTGTGAGAGGGGTGAAGAGGATAGGGGTGGAGACTGAGGGGGCGTGGCCTCTCATCCACATTATCACTTGGAGAAGTCACAATGCATTATGTATCTATCTCTTTTTATTTTTTTTTTATTGTGGTTGTTCTAGTATGATTTTGTGTGTGCATATATCCATTTGTCCAGAAAATGATATTTTAGTGCAAATTACCTGACTAATGTTTGTAATGAACAAGTTGAAAATGTGACAAAAAACAAAACATTGATTTCAAAACAACAGCATGTCACTAAAAATATATATAATTGGAAAACATCATGTGTTTTGTATTCTTTATTCATTTACCTTTCAGAAAATATGTACTTTTTGGGTCTTTCCCCAATAACAAAAGAGCACAGAATTTTTTGAAAATTTATACCCGTTTTTTGGGAAAAAACCCTGGCAAATAGATTTCAATTAAATCTTATTTTCCTGGCAGCGAAAGGGTTAATTAATGGGGGGTTTTTTGTATATGTCTTAAAAAAAAAAAATTAAAAAAAAAACCCCACTCTGACTCACCTTCACCACAGGGTCAAGGTCACGTGACCGTGGAGTCAGGTTGCCATGGGCGACGATGGAGTCAGGTGACCAGCGCAGCTTGTCATCCCGCAGCGCCTTCGCCTGGTATTTTGGTGTCGACATCAACACGCTGAAAACGACACAGACACGCCCACCTCTCAGTTGGGTGTGTTGCTTTATGAGGATACAAGCACGCTGTGCTGTGAAAGTGACACAGACACGCCAACTACTCAGCCGGTGTGTTGCGTTACAGTAATTATACAAGTACGCTGTGTTGTGTAAACGACACGAACACCCAAACCACTCATCTGGTGTGTTGCGTGACAAAAATACAAGTACACTGTGCTGTGAAAACGACACAGACATACACGCCAACCACACATCTGGTGTGTTGCGTTACAATAATACAAGTACACTGTGTTGCGATAACGACACAAAGATAAACATGCCAACCATTCATCTAGCGTGTTGCGTTACAATAAGTAGGCTGTGTTGTGAAAATGACACAGACACGCCAACCACACATCTGGTGTGTTGCGTTACAATAATACAAGTACACTGTGTTGTGATAACGACACAAAGATAAACATGCCAACCATTCATCTAGCGTGTTGCGTTACAATAATCCAAGTACACTGTGTTGTGAAAACGACACAGACATACACGCCAACCACACATATGGTGTGTTGCGTTAAAATAATCCAAGTACACTGCGTTGTGAAAACGACACAAAGATAAACATGCCAACCATTCATCTGGTGTGTTGCGTTACAATAAAACAAGTACACTGTGTTGTGAAAACAACACAGACACACCCACCTCTCAGCTGTAATCCAAGCACACTGTGTTGTGATAACGACACAAAGATAAACACACCAACCACTCATCTGGTGTGCTGCGTTACAATAAATAATACAAGCACACTGTGTTGTGAAAATGACACAAACACACCCACCTCTCATCTGGCGTGTTGCGTTACAATAAAACAAGTATGCTGTGTTGTGAAAATGACACAGACACACCCACCTCTCATCTGGCGTGTTGCGTTACAATAATACAAGTATGCTGTGTTGTGAAAATGACACAGACACGCCAACCACTCATCTGGTGTGTTGCGTTACAATAATGCAAGTAGGCTGTGTTGTGAAAATGACACAGACACACCCACCTCTCAGCTGGTGTGTTGCGTTACAATAAAACAAGCACACTGTGTTGTGAAAACGACACAAAGATAAACATGCCAACCATTCATCTGGTGTGTTGCGTTACAATAAAACAAGTACACTGTGTTGTGATAACGACACAAAGATAAACACACCAACCACTCATCTGGTGTGCTGCGTTACAATAAATAATACAAGCACACTGTGTTGTGAAAATGACACAAACACACCCACCTCTCATCTGGCGTGTTGCGTTACAATAAGTAATACAAGTACGCTGTGTTGTGAAAACAACACAGACACACCCACCTCCCATCTGGCGTGTTGCGTTACAATAATACAAGTATGCTGTGTGTGCTGTGAAAACAACAAGAACACACCAACAGCTCGTCTGGTGTGCTGCGCTACAAACACTTCGTGTTGTGAAAACAACCCAAACACGCCCACCACTTCGCTGGTTACCAGGGCTTCTGAGGGCACCAAAGATTTGTGACTTATCGAAAACCCTTAAACGACGACAACTACACTGCTCGTTGCGTTTCAAATACACTTTCCTACACTGACAAGCATTCCCACTCTTTCAGTTTCACCCACAACCTCTCTTCTTTCCGTCTAATAACACTTCCAGTGAACAGACCTTAAATTGAAGATCTTACACTTGGAGCAGTGAAAACGACAGAAACACAGCAGTCATTTAGCATTGTGTTACAAGTACAATTTGTGCTGTAATTAGTGTCAACATGACCTAAAAACACTACAACCAAATATCTGCTCAGCTCGTGTGTTGCGTTTTCAGTGAAAACGACAGAAACCGCTGTCATTCAGCCAGTGTATACAAGTGTTACAAGTACACCATGCTGTAATTAGTGTAAGTGGAAACACAGCACAAATGCTACAACCACTCTGCTCAGTTGATGTGCTGTGTTTAAAGTACAGTCTGTGCAGTGAAAATGACACAAAACACAGCAGTCATTTAGCCAGTGTGTTATGTTTGTGTTATGTTACAAGTACTCTTTGTGCTGAAATCAGTGTACACACGGCACAAACGCTTCAACCACTCTGATCAGCTGGCATGTTGCATTTAAAACACACTCTGTGCTGTGAAAATGACGCAAACACAGCAGTCATTTAGCCAGTGTGTTGTGTTACAAGTACTCTTTGTGCTGTAATCAGCGTACACACGACACAAACGCTTCAACCACTCTGATCAGCTGGCATGTTGCATTTAAAACACACTTTGTGATGTGAAAATGACACAAACGCAGCAGTCATTTAGCCAGTGTGTTGTGCTACAAGTACTCTTTGTGCTGTAATCAGCGTACACACGGCACAAACGCTTCAACCACTCTGATCAGCTGGCATGTTGCATTTAAAACACACTTTGTGCTGTGAAAATGACGCAAACACAGCAGTCATTTAGCCAGTGTGTTGTGTTACACACTTACAAGTACTCTTTGTGCTGTAATCAGTGTACACACGGCACAAACGCTTCAACCACTCTGATCAGCTGTCATGTTGCATTTAAAACACACTTTGTGCTGTGAAAATGACGCAAACACAGCAGTCATTTAGCCAGTGTGTTGTGTTACACACTTACAAGTACTCTTTGTGCTGTAATCAGTGTACACACAACACACTCACTACAACCACTCTGCTCAGCTGGTATGTCACATTTAAAACACGCTTTGTGCTGTGAAAATGACAAAAACATGACAGCCACTCATTTCAGGTGCTGTGCTACATTCCATCTCGAAGCCAACTGTACTTCTTCAACTAATTTTGTACATTAGGTCATTATTACTGCAAAATAAAATATTCATAAACTTAGATTTTAGAAGTTAGACTAGTAAGACTTAGAGGTAAATATAACATTAACAATGAATACTGGAGTGTTGAACAATCTAAATAAAGTAATAAGAGTGCGTACCATGTTATTGATAAAAATTCTCCTTTTTCTATGTTTCCTAAGAATATGGAAACAGATGATGAACTCAGAATATGGAAGCAGGAATGCAACAACAGAACTTTTGAGGTCAGCTAAAACAGTCACAGAAAACTGCATATTATTTTATGATGATTTTAGAGTGTTTTTTTATGATGCTTTTGTTTCCTTGGGGTTTATTTTTGACTATGGTGAATGTGATGAGCTTTATTTTGCCGCGATTTAGGCCTTTGTGATTTGAGACTGTGATGGTGCCTGTGTTGATTTACATATTTTTATGTCCATATTCTTATCCCATTTTGTCTTAAATTCATATACATGTATATTTTTGCCAACGTCATGTGAGACAGTGCTGACTCTGTACACATTTTATGTCACTTAGTCTTAAGTTTGTATAGATTTTCTTGTAAAGCACAGTGAGCCCATCTGAGATGGTGGTACTGCGCTATATAAGCCTGCATTTTTTTTTTTTTTTTTTTTAATCATTATTATTATTATCATCATCATCAATATCATTGTATTGTATTACTCTTTTCATCACAACAGATTTCTCTGTGTGAAATTCCAGCTGCTCTCCCCAAGGAGAGCGCCTCACTACACTGACAGCGCCACCCTTTTTTCTTTTTCTTTTTTCTGCCTGCGATTTTATTTGTTTTCCTATTGAAGTGGATTTTTTCAAATTTTGACATATTTTGCCAGGGACATCATTATTATTGTATTCATAAGTTTTATGACAGATCTTCCAGTAGTGCTAAGGCTCTGTCGTCAGAATACTTAATCAAAGGAGTTGTGTTTGAGCAATGCAGTTGTTTGTATTGTGATACTGTGTAAATAAGAACAGCTGACAGGACTGCATTTTGGGGAGTACCAAAACTATCACTATCAAATGAAAACGGACAAACTCAGTTCTTCTAGCTAGAAATCTACCCACGAAATGAGACCTGGACTGATGTCAAATGGAAGAGCCTCATGCACCATGAGATACCGCTGAAAGGTGTTAAAATAGTCAAGTTAAATGCTGAAGAAAAGTCACTCACTAAAATGTGAACGCATTAATCTTATATATTCATAAACATTTTTAACCGGTGATCTCGTCTTTTCTTAACCAGCAAACTTATTACGTTTTCCATCGTGTCAAGATTTGTATGTCCAGTCCATATAATGGTCTGTTAGCTGCTAATCGATGTTACGTTTCTGCACTTTTTCAGTTTTTGGTCGTTCGTCTACAACGTGCAATCTTAACTAACAACCCAAACAAGTGATATTCACAGTGCTACAAAAGGATTCCACCACTGGACCTTTGAAAAACGTTTCGTTCCATTTAAAGTGAACCGCGACCATTGCCCATAAACCATTGTTGACATCGACCTTAGTTATGTTGAAGAAATTCAAACTGTGTCATACTGTGTGCAACACAGGCACTAGTATCTCACTGAGTCATGAATCAAATATTATGATGTAAACATTTCGCGAAGTGAGGTCGACTTGTTTATTGAGACGTTTCAGGATATTCTACAAGGCCAAATGCATACGGGTCCTCAATAAAACGCAACCTTATACGTGCATACACTATAAAATCTTCATTGGTCACAGGATACTTTTCATTCATTGGAATTCAATTCAAAATTCTCACCATTTCAATTCTTCCGCCATTTTCCCAAGCAACAGCGCATGCGCATTTGCCTATCATTGCAAGCAGAAGAACTTTGTAGACAAGGGAAAGTACTCCGTGTACTTTCACATTCAATGCTCTTGTCATGACGTGCGTAATAACTTCCCTTATGCGTCCCGTGCGTGCTTTCTGGTCATTTTTCGTTGCTATTATTGTTATTCTTTAATTTTGCATCCTAGCTCTCATTGTGAATTTGTCCCAACTCATATTTTTCCCCCCAGTTCCTTTGGATGTGACTCCAGAATTTCCAAAGAAACATCTTTTTTCATTACAGTGATGTGACGAAACTGACCGTGCCAGGTACTTCAGAATCAAAATAAGCAGAAAAAAAAGAGAGGAAACAACAATAACTACAACAACAACAACAAAACAAAAACAAAAACAAACAAACAAACAACGACAAAGATTCT
>NC_134908.1:19661003-19676003 GCF_041734735.1 Babylonia areolata
TGTCAAGAAGGATGTTGAGATGTGTTTCCGACAGATCCACTCGTGTCAGGGCATAATGAATGTGTTTTGTTTCTTCACTGGGTATATTCATTGTGTTGAGGGGGTTGTTTTGTAAGAGAAGAACTCTTAAATTGGGCAGCTCAAGTAAAACTGTCACATCCAGATTTCTTAAGTAGTTATTGGCAAGATCAAAATACTTTAGGTTTTTTAGTTTAAGGAGTGACGCATTATAAACAGAACATTGAGACAACCTCAAATGAACAAGATATGTATTTTTATTGAAATAACCAAGTGTCATGTTTGAACCTGTTGCGTCCACGTATCGTAACTGAAGATATTGGTCTGGAGGAAATGGTTTGTTACAAAGGAAAACATGACCTTTACACAGACAACCTTCAGGACAGGTCCTGTCACACAACAGTTCGTCATCCCGCTGTGGACACTGACTCCAGCCATCACACAGATGAGCTTCATGCACACAAATTCTGGAACCACGACACTGGTAGAAACCAGGGCACGTTGCTATCTCACAGTTTTGTTCGTCTTCTCCATACACACAGTCAGAAAATCCATTACACCGGGTGTAGACAGGGAGACAATACAACCACTCAACTGTGCAGCGATAATGACTGTGAGGACAAGAGTCGTCAGCTGTCATCACCTGTTGTGTGAAGTAACCTGTCCCATCCAGATTCACATAAAACTGATGCTTCATGTTTCTCTTTTCGGTATCAGCTATGTAGCTGTTGTTATCAGGACACCCAACTTCATCAGAGTCGTCCACACAATCTGAGTATTGGTTGCAACGTTGACTGAGTGATACACATTGATTGTTAGAACACAGAAAACCAATGCATGAAGGGTGTTCACAAAATGACTCATCAGTACCTTCTGGACAGTCCTGTCTGAAGTTACACACAAGAGTGTGCTGCACAGTTGTGATACCATCATCACATCTAAACGTGATGTATGTGTGTGTGATTGTCCTTCCAAGAACAGACGTGTCATTATGCTCTGCATCAGTCATGTTCAGGGGGATGAAATGCGGGTAATGACGTGGTCTCACACGACTCTCAGAATGGCAAGAGAAAACTGCGTGAGTAGTAAGATCGTGTGGGCAAAGATGTAAAGACTGCTTTGTGACTGTAAATATTGCTTTTGATGACTGCATATGAGGTTGTAAAACCTTTGAGTTAAAGGCACCCTGTGATGATACTTTCAGTTCACAAACTATTACCAGCGTATTAAAGGAGATATCTCCTGAACGCAGTATCATGTTCATGAGGTATCTCAACTTATCACGCCTTGATGGAAAATATGGAGTGCCTAAAACGAAGTGATTCATGTTGTAGTTCAAGGTGTCATCAGACCATTTACAAAACTTACTGTATACAAAAGGCACCGAGTCCCTGCCACACCTGAATCCAATAAACACTTCGAAGTAGAAATATGGTTTAAATATGTGTTGGAAATTTCTCTGTTCCTTTCTTGTTTTCACTGACGCTAATCTTCCGCCTATTTTCAAACACTCATAATGGGAAAGTAGAGCGAGAATCCACGCATCCATGACGACTAACTTGAAACACTTGTTTCGCGAAGCCACCAACCCCTGGCAGTCAGGACTGCTGAAGGGGCAGTGTTCTGTTTCATCCCGTCCATCTTCACACTCTGTCTTCAGGTTACAGTCCAGATGACGTTGAAAATCTGAGTAGTAGCTTACCGAACAGTTGAAAAATCCATCTGTCAACTCCACAGACTGGTGATTCACAGGCAACATAGACAGATACATTTTCAAACCACCATGGTAGTATGATTGGTACTGAAGCTGAATTTTTATGTGTGATGCGTGAATGAGTTTTGCTGATGGATATTCAAAACAGCAGATACGTTCAATTCTTTGGCGAAGCGAATTTGGTTCCAAATGCAGTTCTATCCAGACATCTGGATCGCTGTCTCCCTGACACAATGCTACGCCCAAAGTCTGTTGAACACTCACCATCATACACCCAGAAGGAGCTCCCCATTCTGCAATCAAATTCCAGCCTCTTAAGGTATAGTCTATATATGGTGTTATTATATATCCAGAATAGTCCACTGCATGTTTTACAATAAAACTGTGAGCACTGATCACGTCGAAATAAACTTTCCCCAAAGGAATGTTGACGTTTGTCATCACCATGCTGTTTGGAAAAATGTGTGATTCAAAAAATATTTGATCAAGAGTATGAATGTTACATGACAAAGAACGCTTTCCATCATCATCTGATACGAGGGATACTGTTGTTTCTCGGTGCTTTGAATCACACCAGTATTCTAGCCTCTGTATGTGAGCACGAACATATTTGCCCTGCGGTGCCTTTACGTGAAGTTTACAAAAAGAGTTGAAATCACCACACACTCCGTAAACCACTTGATGTCCCGTGTGTTGTGGTAAGTTCTTACAGTCTGATGCATTGACGTGCAACGCTGTAATATTTGTGTTGTTTTGGTTTAGGAAGTACTCAACACCTGGACACATGTCACTGACGTTCAGTGGACCAGCAGGGGTGTTCATGTATATGTTGTTCACATGTGTGGTTATGTCAGCGCCCACAAACAGGAGGCAGTGTGTCAATCCACACAGCACCGAGATCCACACGGACAAGACGTGTACACTGCCCGCTCTGGTCAGACTTGAAGCTGACACTCTTTCCATTATTATCTCTTACTTATTTCATAGATCATGGTCAGGTTTCAAAACGTTCTGATGCACATGGACTATTTCACACATTCAAACATTACACTTTCCAGGTGTTCTTATGGCAGCTTTCAAACTATTCTGGTGTCTTCATTCTGGCTCCGCGACTAAGCCATTATTGTCGTTAGTAGGGGTGCTTAGTAGGTGGTGTCCTAAGTACGTTAAAACAGAACAGGCACCACTGAACACCACCGAAGTGACTCAGGTGCAGTGCAGGGTCTCCGCTGGTGTGTGGCCTCTTGGCGACCTAACATCGATGGTTCCCTGTGGACTGCCGACGCTGGAAGTAAGACGGACGAACCCGGGTGTGGCCGTGTATGGGGGAATCTAAATGAGTCGGCGTGGGAGTAATGCCACTGAAACGGTGCAGATGATGGGGCAGCAAAAAAACAAAACAAAAAACAAACAAACAAAAAAAACCCAACTGTTCCGGTGTCATTCCACACACTCAAGGCTTTAACATCATTGACTTTCCTTCGACTTGAGTACCTTGGTGTCAAGTGTTCTGGTTACTTCACTTCACTTCACTTCACTTTCTCAAGGAGGCGTCACTGCGTTCGGACAAATCCATACACGCTACACCACATCTGTTGAGCAGATGCCTGACCAGCAGCATAACCCAACGCGCTTAGTCAGGCCTTGAGTGCATGCTTACATATTTGTGTACCTGGTTAGAGGAATCAGAATCAATAATAAAGTTAAGGCTTCGACTGTCAGCCCTGTTTATATGAGCTTCACTCGTGTTCGTCGCTTGTAAAGGTTCGACATGATTAGCTCCCCCGCCACCCCCCCCCCCCCCGCACCCCCCCTCCCCGACCCCCGACCCCCCACCCCCCATTCCCCCATCCCTATTGTTCTGTCTTCACATACATCACGCAAGTTGTTTCGCTGTTTAGTTTTTACCATGAATCTCACCGGTGATAAATTACTCACATGCACATGTACACTCGCGTCGCGTGCGACCACACACACACGCGCGCGTGCACACACACACACACACACACACACACACACACACACATACACACACACACACGATTGCTTACACACAAACACACACACACACACACACACACACACAACCAGGCACGCACATACATATGCGCACATGCACGTACACACTCACTCCCACACGCGCACACACACACACACAAAACACACACACACACACAGACACACACAGACACACAGACACACAGACACACACACACACACACACACACACACACACATAAAATAATGAGAGACACACGGGCATACGCACAGAGGCAGAGAACCTTTCGAAAGGCCGAAATCTTGCTGTCTCTGTTCAGATGTTCTGTTTTGTCATAGCCAGTCACTCACAGTTCCAATGAACTAAACGATCATAGATTAGAATGAAAAACACGCAAAACAAACAACTTCAGTTCATTTGAGTTCAGTTTCTCAAAGAGGCGTCAATGCGTTCGGACAAATCCATAATCATACGCTACACCACATCTACTATCCAGATGCCTGACCAGCTGTGTATCCCAATGCGCTTTGTCAGGCCTTGAGAAAATATGACGACTACTACCAATATATATATACAGTCGTGTCCGACTATGACCATCAGAACAGCAGAGGAGGCAACTGCTGTTCCGACTATTTGGGCTAGAATTTGATTATAGTGGAGAGTGTCTTGCCCCAAGTTACATCCCCACTCTCTCGGCCAGGAGGGTTTTAGGACAGTCGGCATTGGGATGGTTCCCAAAGGCCAACTAGCCCACAAGGCTGCAGCACTAAGAGCCAGTGCAATTTTGCCTCCTAGTTTGAGAGTCATAGTCCTTCACAAAAGACTAAGCTGTAAACGGTTTCCCATTGACTGGAGAAACCATTGATAATACAGCTCTCATTTTGCTGTTGGCCCAAATGTCAATCTGTGATATAAGCCGAGTGTTGGGCCTATACAATACAATGCAAATAAACAAACAGCAAAAAACCGGTAACAGTTGATAGATGAATGAAGCTGAACAAATCTTCTGCTTGTTCTGTCTGGTAGTTATCAGCAAGTTGCATTCATAGATTGGTTTGATAAAATGATTGACAGAGCACCTTGCTGTTGTGATGACGTCACCGTCATCTGGCTACATCACTGTGAGGATCAACGGAAGTGATCCCCAAAGATCCTATTTATACCAGAACCTCTCTGTACCAGCCAATAACGCAGTCATGGTCAGTTTCACGGACACAGTAAAGAACCAGGGTACCATAGAACTGTATCGTTATTCCCAGTATTACAGCCATTCCGACAGACGTTTGATGGAAAAGAAAGCCTTGGTTTGGAATTCATCTCAAGACAAAAATTTAATGTTTGCTCATCTAATTACAGCTACACAACTGACCCTTAAAGTGTTGAGATATAGTTGCATCGACACAACGTGTTTTAAATTTCAGTTTTCGTTTTTCCCTGAGGGAAAATGGCCTGTTAAGACAGCCAGTGGCCTTTGGAATTGTTCTGTGGAGAACGACTCCAGCTTCCACCAGCACGTGGCGTGCAATCTGAAGACGGAGTGTGAAGACGGTCAGGACGAATCAGGCTCCTGTCCCTTCAGCAGCCCCGAATGCAACGGACTGATAGCGATCTGTGGCCGTTGCTATAAATATGTCAACACTCTGCGAGGATTCGTCAGTGAAAAAACGGGTCACAACGAAAGAGCCAATGACTACTGCAAGTCAATTGGAAGCAGACTGGGTCACCTAAATGTGATCCTGAGTGGGTGGACAATATGCAGCTCAGAACAAAACTGTACGCTTTTATGGTGGAACCATTTTGGATTGGTTTGTTTATTGGAAACGAGTCACTGCCAAACATGTATATTTACTGCGTCATGCACGAAGGAACAACAGTCATCCACAACTCACTTTCTTTTTGTAGCAACATTCTTTGTAGACCTGATGGATCACGTTACTGTTTTATTCATGCTCTATTTTGCTTAGATTTTGAGAGATGTGCATCTCAAAGAACTTTTAGGCATGACTACGGGGCACTGTGTGAATTCAAAGGTAGCGTGACAGACAAAGGTGTTGATCAGTCTCAGCCAATTCCTATGACCAGCAGAACATCTTGGCAGTCAACGCAACAATTAGGTACATCACAGTGCCCTGATGGTCACGTGACACATTCTGTTTTTCTGTGTGGCTCTGACCGGTACAACGTGTGTGGGGAGTTGCCAGACACAGTCAGGTCTGACTGTTTAGATCGTATGTTTTCTGTGGACTACATATTTGTGTGCGAAAACGATATCACAATATCATACACTCTGGTGTGTGACTTTGTAAATGACTGTGAGGATAAGAGTGATGAATTCTTTTGTAAACACCCTCCTTGCATCAGTGCATTTAGATGTGCCAATGATCAGTGTGTGTCCTATGACAGGGTATGTGATCGTGTATTCCATTGTTTAGATGAGTCAGATGAACAGAACTGTCGTGAGTCTAAAAACACTGCTTTCCTAAGACAGTCAGGTCCACCTCCAGCTCTTGTTAACTTCGATGGCATCAGATACTTCATCTCCACTCCAATGAATTTCAATGAGTCCTGTCCCGACAGCCACTATCGCTGTCACGGTGACGTCAATAACTGCCTGCCTGTCTACACACGTTGCAATGAAATGTATGACTGTATTGACCACGAGGATGAAGAGGGGTGTGAACAACTGAAATGTCCAGGACTCTTTCGGTGCAGACTTTCAACAACATGTTTACATAGTGACCACTTGTGTGATGGTTGGTCTCATTGCTCAATGAATGATGATGAATTGTTATGTGACATCACCTGTCCTGTAAATTGTTTGTGTCAAGGTCACTCATTTGTGTGTCCTCAGCCTTTCTATGCAGCTCTCTTCCCTCAGCTCCGCTTCCTGGATGCTACAGGTTCAGGTATGACACTGGCTAGTGTGATTAGTAACACCTTCCTTACTGCTGTAGTTTTCATCCGCTGTTCTATTACCCACATTCCTGAAACACACCTGGTAAATTTGAGGTTCCTTGATCTCAGTGGTAATAAGTTACAGTATGTCAATATGTCTTCCCTTTTTCCATTACAAAATCTTCAAGCACTCTCCCTGTCCAACAACCCCCTTACTTCACTCCACACTGGTCTCTCACCAGCTAACCAGCACAGTGCACTCACAGTGCTGGATCTGTCCCAAACTATGCTGACAGTGTTTGACTCTAAAGTCCTCTCACTGTTTCACAGCATACAGAAACTGAATTTAACGTTCACTTCCATTCACACCATCAGCCCAGCTGGATTTCAGTTCACACCAGAGTTGACTGAACTCTACATGGATGGTAGCCCTGTTAAAATGTTTCCGCCTGACATATTTGAAGCAGTTTCTAAACTGCACTTTATATCAACACAAAACTATAAACTTTGCTGCAATGAAATACTTCCCTACACCTTCAATGATGCTGATTCATCTTGTATTGCCCCAAAAGATGAAGTTTCTTCATGCAAAGATCTGTTGCAGTCATGGACGTACCGTGGATTTCTGTGGCTGATCGCCTGTTTGTCTCTGACAGGTAACGTCTTCTGCTGTTGTGCTCGGATGTTTGTGAAGAGCATGACGTCTTCAAGTGGATTCAGCGTGTTTGTCATTAGCCTAACCATGGCTGATTTTCTGATGGGTGTGTACATTGCTATTATTGGAGTAGCTGACGAGCGGTTCCGTGGACAATATCTTCACAATGATGATGCATGGAAAAGCAGTGTAACCTGCAAAACAGCTGGTTTTTTGTCTCTGTTGTCCAGTGAGGCATCAGCCTTTAGTATCTGGCTTATTACAATTGATCGTTTTATTGTCCTTTGTTTTCCTTTTAGCACCAAGAGGTTTGACAGAACATCAGCAGCAGTGGCTTGTCTCTGTACTTGGTTGGTTGGTTGGTTTGTCGCCTTGATACCATTACTTCCATTTACATCACATTGGGAATTCTATGGCCAGACAGGTATTTGTATCCCGTTACCTGTCACAAGACGAGAGTTCAAAGGAAAAATGTATTCTCTTAGCATTTTAATCTACCTTAATTTTATTCTCTTTTTATGTATCAGCGCTGGTCAGGCATTCATTTACTGGTCAATACAAAACAATGCTCTGAAAACTAATTCTACCAAAGTATCACAGGACATGACCATAGCACGACGACTGATCACGATTGCAGTGACAGATTTCATGTGCTGGTTTCCCATCGGTTTGTGTGGGATGCTGGCATTGGCAGGAACTGCAATTCCTGCAGAAGTAAATGTGGCCCTGGCTGTATTTGTTCTACCCTTAAACTCTGCTGTCAATCCCTTCATGTATACTCTCAACACTTTGGCTGAAAAGAGAAGGAAAGCTAATGAAACTGAACTTCGTAAATGGCTGGAATCCCATTCTGAACTGATTGATAATTGACACATCAGATGAAGTTAGTCTTTACATCGTTTTGACGCCTCTTCTCACATGTTCGTGAGATATTCTCCCCCCCCCCCCCACCCTCCACCCCCTTCCACCTCCCACTCTCTCTCTCTATCTCTCCCTCTCTCTCTAGAGCTCACTCTTTATCTTACAATCACCCAGTCTCTCTCTCTCTCTCTCTCTCTCTCTCTCTCTCTCTCTCTCTCTCTCTCTCTCTCTCATAAGCATACTATGTTATTTTGTGGGGAATTGTGTATTTTCTATGCCATTTATTTGTTCTTGTTGTTGTTGCTATGCGATGTGTATTTTTTTCCTCCTTTTTTTCAGTCTTCTTGTATTTCCTAGATTAGTTTATACGTTTTCTTTACGAGGGTAGGATGAAAACAGGCCGATAAGTGCTTATTCCTTTTCCCTCAATAAAAAAAAAGTTTCAATTTCGATGTCGATTTCAATTTCGATTTCGATTTCTCTGTCTCTGTCTCTCTCTGTCTCTGTCTCTCTGTCTCTGTCTCTCTCTCTGTCTCTCTGTCTCTGTCTCTCTGTCTCTCTGTCTGTCTCTGTCTCTCTCTCTGTCTCTCTGTCTCTGTCTCTGTCTCTCTCTCTCTGTCTCTCTGTCTCTGTCTCTCTGTCTCTGTCTCTCTGTCTCTCTGTCTCTATCTCTCTCTCTGTCTCTCTGTCTCTCTGTCTCTCTCTCTCTCTCTCTCTCTCTCTCTCTCTCTCTCTTCTGTCCGTTTGTTTCTGTCTGTGTCTATCTTACTATTCAGCTGTCTTTCTCCCGACACCACTTTGCAGGTGAGCCGATATTCTGAATCACTTATGTTTGTACCTCTGGACTATGTAGCTGAGTAATTGTAGTATTTGTGTAATGTATCAAGTGGTGAGGGGGAGGGTAAGGGTTGTGTTGTGGCATTGTGATGGATTGATTTGGAGGAATGCAAATAAATGAAAGGAATGATAGAATTCAACAATTAAAAGGAATCAAAAGAATAAGATGAGACAATGACAGACCAAAGACATATGGAGGCCAATCAAGAAGGCTTTTCTATTGTTTTATCCTACAATTGACTGATTGATCGATTGAGTATTGAATGGGTAAAGAATTAGGCGCAATAAAGGCTTCTTTGAGACTGGGTGCAATAGCCGAATGGTTAAAGCGCTGGACTTTCAATCTGAGGGTCCTGGGTTCGAATCTCGGTGCACCTGGTGGGTAAAGGGTGGAGATTTTTACGATCTCCCAGGTCAACGTATGTGCAGACCTGCTAGTGCCTGAACCCCCTTCGTGTGTATATGCAAGCAGAAGATCAAATACGCACGTTAAAGATCCTGTAATCCATGTCAGCGTTCGGTGGGTTATGGAAACAAGAATATACCCAGCATGCACACCCCCGAAAACGGAGTATGGCTGCCTACATGGCGGGGTAAATAAATAAAAACGGTCATACACGTAAAATGTTACATGTTTGTCTGAGTGTGCATGCGTGTGCGTCTGAAATCTGATTGAACGACACAGGAAACGAATGATGAGCGCCCAGTGGCAGCCGTCAGTCGGCTCTACCCAGGTAGGCAGCCTGTGGTGCAAATGTCCCCGTGTATGTAAAGCGCTTAGAGCTTGGTCTCTGACCGAGGATAGGCGCTATATAAGTATCCACATCAATCAATCAATTCTGCCCATTAAAACATGAAAATAAAGAACGACACAAAACATAAAAACAAAGAAGTAAAATGAAATAGAAATAATAAGAACGACGAATAAGAACAGTAACTGGAACAGTTATATTCTGTAGAAGAGAAGAAGAAGAAGAAGAAGAAGTAGAAGAAGAAGAAGACAGTGCATCGACACTGAACACACAGCAACAATATAATTGGACTGCACTGAAGTTTGTTTCTATGGCTTTTACATCTATTTGCTTATTTATCATCATTGTTTTCTTATTTATTTATTTATTATTGTTTTTGTTTTTTTGTTGTTGTTTTTTTACTACTAACTTTTTTTTTTTTTTTTTTTTTTACTACTACCTTCTTTTTTTTCTCTTTTTACATTAGTTATTATTCATTTATTTATTTATTTGTGTAAGCTTATCTATTATTTATTCACCTTTTTTTTTTTTTTTCCTCGAGGCCTGACTAAGCGCGTTGGGTTACGCTGCTGGTCAGACATCTGCTTGGCAGATGTGGTGTAGCGTATATGGATTTGTCCGAACGCAGTGACGCCTCCTTGAGCTACTGAAACTGAAACTGAAACTTCTATGGCTAAAGTCTTCACAGCTTTGGGGTTGTCACTTCGTACTATGTGTGCATACTGCAAGTACCTGGTGCTGGTTTTGAGGAGTATGTGTAAAGCAGAATGTGTCTGCAACGATCATTAAAAAAAATAATAATAATCATGTTTTATGCTCGAAGGTCAGTGGAGTGATGATGGCCTAGAGGTAACGCGTCCGCCTAGGAAGCGAGAGAATCTGAGCGCGCTGGTTCGAATCACGGTTCAGCAGCCGATATTTTCTCCCCCTCCACTGGACCTTGAGTGGTGGTCTGGACGCTTAGTCATTCGGATGAGACGATAAACCGAGGTCCCGTGTGCAGCATGCATTTAGCGCACGTAAAAGAACCCACGGCAACAAAAGGGTTGTTCCTGGCAAAATTCTGTAGAAAAATCCACTTCGATAGGAAAAACAAATAAAACTGCATGCAGGAAAAAATACCCCCCAAAAAATGGGTGGCGCTGTAGTGTAGCGACGCGCTCTCCCTGGGGAGAGCAGCCCGAATTTCACACAGAGAAATCTGTTGTGATAAAAAGAAATACAAATACAAATGTTGATTTTTTTAGTTTCTTCTCATTCTTTGACACCAAACCACACTGTGCATGTCAGTCTTGATGTCATTGTTTTGGTGTCAAAAGAAAGTTTCGTAACTGCACGATTCGCAACGTCTCCTTGGAATTTGATCTCTAAGAACATTTGGAAAATGTCTTCTCTGACTTTCTCACTGTAACAAAAAAAAAAAAAAAAAAAAAAAAAAAAAAGTGAATTTTCCGCATCTGAGGACGTTTACTTCTTCTTCTTCTGCGTTCACTCGTATGCACACGAGTGGGCTTTTACGTGTATGACCGTTTTTACCCCGCCAGGTAGGCAGCCATACTCCGTTTTCGGGGGTGTGCATGCTGGGTATGTTCTTGTTTCCATAACCCACCGAACGCTGACATGGATTACAGGATCTTTAACGTGCGTGTTTGATCTTCTGCTTGCATATACACACGAAGGGGGTTCAGGCACTAAGCAGGTCTGCACATATGTTGACCTGGGAGATCGTAAAAATCTCCACCCTTTACCCACCAGGCGCCGTCACCGTGATTCGAACCCGGGACCCTCAGGTTGACAGTCCAACGTTTTAACCACTCGGCTATTGCGCCCGTCTGAGGACGTTTACAAAATGGCTTCTCCTATTCTATTCTCTTCACAAAAGCTGTAAACAAACAAACAAACAAACAAACAACAACAACCAGCATATCATATCCATGCTCAGCCAAGAGACCTGAAGGAGCAACAGATTCGCTGATCATACCACTTTGTTTGGATGTCTGTTGGCCAGGGGACATCACTCAGACATCGTGAGGCAGGTCTCAAGGGCGAGAAGAGAAGAGTCACAGATACACACAGAGAGGGGGGATTACAGGGAGATGGCAGCGAGTAAAACTACGATTGCGCAATGTCCGAGCGGTGGACTATCGTTCTGAGGGTCCCGAGTTCGAATCTCGGTAACAGCGCCTTGTAAGTAAAGGGTGGAGATTTTTCCGATCTCCCAGGTCCACATATGTGCAGACCTGCTAGTGCCTGAATCCCCTTCGTGTGTATACGCACGCAGAAGATCAAACACACACGTTAAATTTAGACCCTGCAATCCATGTCAGCGTTCAGTGGGTTATGGAAACAAGAACATACCCAGCATGCACACCCCCGAAAATGGAATATGGCTGCCTACATGGCGGGGTAAATAAACAAAGCAGTCGTATACGTAAAATGTTACATGTCTGCCTGTGCGCGTATGTTTTCGTGCTTTAAAATGTGATTGAATGACACAGGAAACGAATGATGAGCGCCCAATGGCAGCCGTCAGTCGGCTCTACCCAGGTAGGCAGCCTGTTGTGTAAATGACCCCGAGTTTGTAAAGCGCTTAGAGCTTGGTCTCTGACTAAGGATAGGCGGCGTATAAGTATCTATGTCATCGCATTATCTCCATCCCGTGTTTGTGTCTCCAGTGTGAAACTGGTGGGCGCGCAATGGTGGGTTTGTATTTTGTATTTTGTATTTCTTTTTATCACAACATATTTCTCTGTGTGAAATTCGGGCTACTCTCCCCAGGGAGAGCGCGTCGCTATACTACAGCGCCACCCATTTTTTTTTTGTATTTTTCCTGCGTGCAGTTTTATTTGTTTTTCCTATTGACGTGGATTTTTCTACAGAATTTTGCCAGGAACAACCGTTTTGTTGCCGTGGGTTCTTTTACGTGCGCTAAGTGCATGTTGCACACGGGACCTCGGTTTATCGTCTCATCCGAATGACTAGCGTCCAGACCACCACTCAAGGTCTAGTGGAGGGGGAGAAAATATCAGCGGCTGAGCCGTGATTCGAACCAGCGCGCTCAGATTCTCTCGCTTCCTAGGCGGACGCGTTACCTCTAGGCCATCACTCCACTTCTCAGTCACACCGGATTTCTCTGGGGAAGAAACAAATCCCACCCACAGGATGATAGTTTGTTTCAGTTTCAGTTTCAGTTTCTCAAGGACGCGTCACTGCGTTTCGGACAAGTCAATACACGCTACACCAAATCTACTGGGCATGTGCCTTACCAGCAGCATAATCCAACGCGCTTAGGCCCAGAATGCATGCCTTTTTTTTTTTTTTTATTAGAGCGAATTTAATCTACTTAATTTTGCCAGAGGACAACACTCTCGTTGCCATGTGTTCATTTGTTTTTTTTCCAGTTCTCCACGTGCGTGCTGGATACGGGACCACGATTTACCATCGCAACCCGAATGACAAAGACACTCAGTTTGATTTTCCAGTCAAACTTGGGAAGAAGGGCGAGAGCGGGATTCGAACCCAGACCCTCCCGGACTGTTTAATGCAGATGAGTGTCTTAACCATTCTGCCACCTTCCTCCCACCCCCCACCCCCGCCCCCCAAATCCCCTCGCCCCCCGGTACAGAATGAAGGGGGAAAGGAGAAGAAGAAAAAACCCAAAACAACAACAAAAAAAACAAACCCAACTGATGACGATGATATATGACCATAGGAAAAACGAAACAGCAGCCAGGCTGGGCCTGTTGTTATTCTGGGAACCCGAGGTGTGACGTCAAAATTCATTCGGCGTCATCAGTGACGGCACACTCGACTGGACCTGGAGACTAGAAAGTGTCGTCCATAGCATTCACACACATCTCTGCTGCCTCAAAGAAATCGGGGTCTTTTAGCATGAAGGAATATGCAGTGTTACTGTATAAACGAGAAAACTTAACTCTCTCCATACGAACGGCGAAAGACACAACGTTAACAGCGTTTCATCCCAATTACAACCATCAAAATATTACAAGCGGAAGGCTCTTACACTGAAGAGGTGACTGTTGACAAAGAATACCACAATTCTGACGACGGAAGCTAAAGGTTGGGTCATTCAGACACCCACTGGACATCCGAGGGGTCTGTGTAGAGGAGAAGAGAGGACTGGCCGTACTGAGTGAGTTAAACAAGGTAAGTAATGATGAAATCCAGTTAAATCTCATTCTACTCCAGCTACGGTTTAATCTGTACCATGATTACCTCCCCTGTGGAAGAGGTACGAGTATTATCGTACCAACACACTATTCTTATTTCGTTCATTCTTGCTTGGTACAGTTGGCATTCTAAACTGGACCGTTTACAGATTCCGGAAGCTTGAAAACGAAGCTTTTTATGTCCGATTAAATCAACAGTTTTCTATCTGTTTTCGCAGTTTTAGTGAACCAGCCTGGTTTTTTTCTGCAGTGGTTTCGTGTAGTGCTGGTTCAAATCAAATCAAATCAAATCAAAAACACTTTATTAATCCACATGGAAATTAAGTTGTGCAATCACAGGCTCATTGTAAACACTGGCATAAAATCATGCGCAACATAGGAAGAGATTAAAACTAGTCAAATAAGAATTCCCAATAGCTGACGATATACTAACCCCCTCCCCCCCCCCCCCCCCCCCCACACACACACATACTCATGTTAAGACAATAGGGTATTGCACAACAATATTAACAAATGAAAACATCCAACAAAAAAAGGGTATAAGATTGAGTTCAGGGGAGTTGAAACAGGCATGTAGCTGTAGGGTAGATTGGGATAACCATAAATGACCAAATCTACCTTTATCCTTTTCACCGCCAAGCTCGCATTTATGCACAGGCTAGGTAGAGGACCCATATCACTGAAAGGTGACCATTTATTGGTCTGTTATCCATGAACCTACTGCTCTTAATGCTCAGTGGTAGGATAGGTCATATTTTCATCGCAGGGGGAATCCCCAACTATTCTTAGCCACTGTCTTTTCTGTGTTTATACCACAAGGGAATTTTGTACTCTAAATTGACTGGCGGTGAAAGATCAATAGTGGAGATCATAACAAAAACAGTATCTTTCAGCAACAAAATGAAAAGGCAGCTTACAGAAAAGGAGGAAACACAGGTGAAGGAAATACAGCCAACCGAGAAAGAAGTGTGTCCACGAGATATTGCCAGAGAATTGCAGGAGAAAACAAACACAAAAACAACTCATACAGCAACGAAAAAACAGAACTGGAAGGGATTGCTCTAAGATCTAATGCAAGA
>NC_134908.1:19681003-19721003 GCF_041734735.1 Babylonia areolata
TCTGCTATTGATGTCATCATGTAGTGGGTGTCTTACGTCGGTCAAAATTGTTATTAGTCTGTCAGTCAGTTTTCTATTGTGCATGTCGCTAAAGGTGTCTTGTCTTATACCCACCACCCCACCCGCTTTCCTAATGACTTTTTCCAACCTGTCTTTGTCATGTTTGGTCAGGTTTCCCCCCCAGCACACGGCTCCGTATGTTAAAACACTACAGACAACAGATGTGTAAAACATTTGGAGCATCTGCTTGCATACATTAAAAGATTTCATTTTTCTAAGACAGTACATGCGACTGTTGCTCTTTTTAATGAGTGCAGTTGAGTTTTCATTCCAAGACAGCTTATTGTCGATTATCACACCGAGATATTTGTATGAGTCTACTTGTTCGACCACTTCATTTTTTGTGATGATTTTACTTAAAGTTGATTTCTTTTTTCTGAAGTCGATTACAAGCTCTTTGGTTTTGCCAACATTCAGCTCAAGGAAATTTTCTTCACACCAGTTCACAAACCTGTCAATTTCTCTTCGGTAGTCAGTGTCATCGTCATCAGTAATAAGTCCTGTCAGTGCGGAGTCATCTGCAAACTTAACGAGGGGACACGAATTGGTCAGGCTTCTTTTTTTTTTTTTTCTTTTTTTTTTTCAAATCAAAAACAAGTCTGAGTGCTAAACTCAGAATTGGTCTGCGAATCGGACCAAAGTCTGAGAGAGTCAACTGACGCTTTTCGTCAAGATTGAGTATTCGTAGAATTGAAAATTGCATGCTTGAAAAAGAACAATTCCATCTGAAGCAGCCCACGTTCCTGGCTTTTCGATCACTTTTTTTTTTTTTTTTTTTTTCCAAACGCACACATAATCTAAATCAAAGTGTGTGTGTGTGTGCGTGTGTGTGTGTGTGTGTGTTTGCCAGGTTATATATCCATTTCTTTTTTCTTTCTTCTTCTTTTTTTTCTTCTTCTTCTCCTTAATTCCTTTGTTGTATTAAGTGCATATCACAATTAAGTGAGTCTTGAAGGCCTTGCCTCTCTTGTTTTTTTTTTATTTGTACAGTGGAAGCGTATGACGTGGCACGTAGTAAATGACGCAACCAAATCTCCGAGTAGTACCAGCCGCCTAGGAAGCGAGAAAATCTGTGCGCGCTGGTTGGCTCGAATCACTACTCAGACGCCGATATTTTCTCCCCCTCCACTAGACCTTGAGCGGTGGTCTGGACGCTAGTCATTCGTTTGAGACGATAAACCAAGGTCCCGTGTGCAGCATGTACTTAGCGCACGTAAAAGAACCCACGCAACAAAAGGCTTGTTCCTGGCAAAATTCTGTAGAAAAATCCACTTCGATAGGAAAAACAAATAAAACTGCAGGCAGGAAAAAAAAAAAAAAGGGTGGCGCTGTAATGTAGCCCGAAATTCACACAGAGAAATCTGTTGTGATAAACAGAAATACAAATTACATCTATCTATATATATATATTCATTTATCTATCTATTCTTTCTGTTTACATATATTCATTGATTTATTTATCTGTTCATTTATTTATTTATTTATCTGTTCATTCATTCATTATTTATTTATTCATATATTTTTTATGTATCTTATTCTGTTTCGTTTCATTCCGTTTCATTGTTCCTTCAATTTATTTATTTATATAAGCTTATCTATTATTTATTCACCTTTTTTTCCTTTTTTTTCTGAAGGCCTGAAAAGCCCGTTGGGTTACGCTGCTGGTCAGGCATCTGCTTGGCAGATGTGGTGTAGCGTATATGGATTTGTCCGAACGCAGTGACGCCTCCTTGAGCTACTGAAACTGAAATTGAAACTGTTCCTTCAAGGCCCGACTAAGCGCCTTGGGTTACGATGCTGTTCAGGCATCTGTATTGCAGAGGTGGTGTAGCGTATATGGATTTGTCCGAAAGCAGTGACGCCTCCTGCCGTGGATGCGGAGCATCATTAAAACACACACACACACACACACACACACACACACACAAAGAGAAAAAAAACGCAGGAAAGACTATGTTTCCCATGCTGTCGTATTATTGAGGTAATCCGTGATTTGATTTGTGGCTGAAACAATTCAACATAATTAGCGGTTTGGGAATTGGTTTTGGCCGAAACTGAAAGGAAGATCCAGGCCTTCGAGAACAAATGCCTGAGGAAGCTCCTTCAAATACCCTGGATCGAGCACAGGACGAATGAACATGTACGGAGCAGAATTGATAACCTTGCTGGACCTCAGGAACCTCTCCTTTCAACTGTGAAGAGACGCAAGCTGATATGGTTTGGACACAACACTCGACACACCAGCTTGTCCAAAACAATCATGCAAGGCACCATCGAGGGCGGGAGAGGAAGAGGAAGACAGCGGAAGAACTGGCATGAGAACATCAAACAATGGACCGGACTCCACACACGTGAGCTGCTGCCGGCGGCTGCCGACAGAGACAGATGGAGAAGGGAGGTTGCGTCTGCGGTCCTCAGGCTTCCCCCAACGACTACTTTGTAGTTATGGGTCTGAGGAGAGGTGAGGTGTGTGAACTGGTTTTCCCAGTCGCAATGGTTGGCTTCTACAGCATCATGGGATGATGATCATGATCATTGTCATCATTACTAACACTGACTGGAGCTGTGGTCACAACTGGAGTGATGGCCTAGAGGTAACGCGTCCGCTTAGGAAGCGAGAGAATCTGAGCGTACTGGTTCGAATCACGGCTCGGCCGCCGATATTTTCTCCCCCTCCACTAGATCTTGAGTGGTGGTCTGGACGCTAGACATTCGGATGAGACGATAAACCGAGGTCCCGTGTGCTAGCATGCACTTAGCGCACGTAAAAGAACCCACGGTAACAAATGGGTTGTTCCTGGCAAAATTCTGTAGAAATAATCTGGACTGTATGTTCTGTATTTGTTAGTATATAGCTTCGGGTTAAAAAAAACACAAAAAAACTTCCTGACGGCAGATTCGAACCCCGCGTGTTCAGGTGGGAAGAAACTGTCCTACCCAATACACTACTGTGGCTCCTTAACTGACGTTCAAAAATTTAATATTTAAACATACTTTTTTAAAGGGCGATAAATCGATTGCGGTAATCGCAGTGAGAAAGCTGTTTAAATCATAATATTCTGGTGTATCTTGAGCATTCAAAAAACCTTTAAGGGCAATTAAAAATTCTTTTTAAGTCCGCGGTAAAAGAGACGTGGCTATCGCCGCAATCACACTGCAACATTTAGCCATTTTCTCAGGATCTAGATAGATGAACAAGTTTAGTGACACCCGCCGGGAATGTACGACACAGTCGATTCAATTTCTCTTTTATGTTCATTCTAGTTTTGAAGAATAAAACGTGCGTATTTGATCTTGTGTATGCGTATACACACAAAGGGGGTTCAAGGCACTAGCGGGTCTGCACATCTGTTGACCTGGGAGATCGGAAAAATACCCCCCCCCCCCCCCCCCCCCCCCCCGCCTCGCACCCCCCCCCCCCCTCCCTTTACCCACCAGGTGCCTTTACTAAGATCCGAACCCGGGACCCTCAGATTGAAAGCCCATCGAACAACCACTCGGCTGTTGCGCCTGTCGCATGAATAGCTAAGGTTTAAGAGTTAGGTTTAACTCTTTCCATACGAACGGCGAAAGAGACGACGTTAACAGCGTTTCACCCCAATTACCATCATCAAAATATTGCAAGCGGAACGCTCTTATACTGAAGAGGTGAACGTTGGCAAAGAATACCACAGTTCTGACGACGGAAGCTAAAGGTTGGGTCATTCAGACACCCACTGGACATCCGATGGGTCTGTGTAGAGGAGAAGAGAGGACTGGCCGTACTGAGTGAGTTAAGAAATTCGGACAGCTCGACAGTTTGAGAGAATCAAACGCGTAACGACCATGAGTGTTGTCGGATGAGCAGGGATTCATGATGGTTGTAGTTCTGTTCCAGAACAACTGCTGGTTCTGGGTTGGTCCGGGGATGACGTCCTCATCTCAGGAGTGAGGTATGGATGTGTAGTTTCACTTGGTGTGGTTGAGAGTGAACGCGAGTGGGCCCTGAAGGGGAAGTCTGATTTTAAATTGTAGCTCATTTGTGTTACAGCAAGGAGAGACGCGAAAGAATTCAATTCAATTCAAATTCAGTTTAAAAAAAAAAACAAAAAAAACCCACTTTATTAATCCACATGGAAATTAACGTGTGCAATCACAGGCTCGTTGTAGATACCAACATAAAAATTAACATATGTACCGTGCAATACACTAAAACAAGTCAGATATAAACTCTCAGTAGCTGACTAAAACAACCCCACACCGCCACACCCCCCACACATGCGCACACATTAAGACAATAAAGTATTGCACAACAATGTATACAGATAGAAAACATCCAGCAAATAAAATATGAATATTTAACTCGCACCCTTACCCCCCCCCCCCCCCCCCCCCCCCCCCCCCCCGCGACCCCCCCTTCTCCCCCCCCCCCCCCCCCCCCCGCCCCCCCACACACAAAAAAATCCAACAAATAGACCGTATATAAATGTAAAATGCACACACACACACACACACACACACACACACACGCATGCATGCATGCATGCATGAACGCTTGTGCGCCCGCACCCTCTCACAACATATATCACGCCAATAAAATCAGTAAACTAACATTATGATACATGAAATCTATTAAATCACAAGCACGTACACACAAAGTAACGCTTGCCAGTGCTCAGCCACACACTCCCACACAAAACGTCTGCGCCCATGCACTCGCCGACCGTAGAGGTCAGGTGGTGCAGGGGGGGGGGGGGAGGGGGAGGTTTATGTCACAGTCCTATGAGTGAATGTATTGCATGCTTTGATTGTGTGCGCGAATAGCTGAAGGAATGAGTGAGCTAATGTAACGCGTGGAGCTATGAACCTGCCACTTCTGTCCGATCGTCGACTATGGCTGTCATTATGGCCTAGAGGTAACGCGTCCGCCTAGGAAGCGAGAGAATCTGGATGCGCTGGTTCGAATCACGGCTCAGCCGCCGATATTTTCTCCCCCTCCACTAGACCTTGAGTGGTGGTCTGGGCGCTAGTCATTCGGATGAGACGGGTGCAATAGCCGAATGGTTAAAGCGCTGGACTTTCAATCTGAGGGTCCTGGGTTCGAATCTCGGTGCACCTGGTGGGTAAAGGGTGGAGATTTTTCCGATCTCCCAGGTCAACATATGTGCAGACCTGCTAGTGCCTGAACCCCCTTCGTGTGTATGCGCACGCAGAAGATCAAATACGCACGTTAAAGATCCTGTAATCCATGTCAGCGTTCGGTGGGTTATGGAAACAAGAATATACCCAGCATGCACACCCCTGAAAACGGAGTATGGCTGCCTACATGGCGGGGTAAATAAATAAAAACGGTCATACACGTAAAATGTTACATGTCTGTCTGAGTGTGTATGCGTGTGCTTCTGAAATCTGATTGAATGACACAGGAAACGAACGATGAGCGCCCAGTGGCAGCCGTCAGTCGGCTCTACCCAGATAGGCAGCCTGTGGTGCAAATGTCCCCGTGTATGTAAAGCGCTTAGAGCTTGGTCTCTGACCGAGGATAGGCGCTATATAAGTATCCACATCAATCAATCAATCAATAAAGCGAGGTCCCGTGTGCAGCATGCATTTAGCGCACGTAAAAGAACCCACGGCAACAAAAGGGTTGTTCCTGGCAAAATTATGTGGAAAAATCCACTTTGATAGGAAAAACAAATAAAACTACACGCAGGAAAAAATACAAAAAAAAAAAGGGTGGCGCTGTAGTGTAGCGAAGCGCTCTCCCTGGGGAAAGCAGCCCGAATTTCACACAGAGAAATCTGCTGTGATAAAAAGAAATACAAATACAAATCATGACACAGACAGGAGCAGCAGCGGTAGGCACACCACAGCACACTTGGCACAGTCACACATCATTTTGCACAGGTATAAAAATTATAGCACAGGTAAAAACACCAAAAAGACGCTAAAACACGAGCCTGCAAAAATACTGTGTCGCAACTGAGCGCAGCGCCACCTCACGAATTTGAGTTGTTGTTGTAAACTCCTGTCGAGAATCAGTCTTGAGGCTTGAGAACGGATTTTTTCCCCATCTCGTTCTATATAAAAGTTGACTTTATCTAATGTTCTTCCAGTTTAAAAGCATCAGTCTTTGAAGATCATGTTGAACTGTGGTTCCAGTTGAGACACTCTGGAGAAAGAGAGAGGGACAGAAAGAGAGAGGGAGGGAGAGACAGAGAGTGAGGGAGAGAGAGAGACATAGTGAGGGAGGGAGAGAGAGACAGACAGAGAGGGAGGGAGAGAGAGACAGACAGAGAGTGAGGGAGAGAGAGATGGGGGAGGGAGAGAGAGACAGACAGTGAGGGAGGGAGAGAGACAGATACAGAGAGAGAGAGAGAGAATACATGGAGAGACAGTGAGATAGACAAAGACAGAGAGAGAAAGAAAGAGAGAGAAAGAGGGGGAGAGAAGGAGAAAGAGAGAGGAAGGGTGAGAGAGAGACAGAGGGGGAAGAGAGGAAGAGAAAGGAAAAGAGAGAGGATGTGAGAGAGGGAAAGGGGGAAGAGAGGGAGAGAGGAATGGGGAGAGAGAGAGGGGGGGGAAGAGAGGGAGAGAGAGAAAAGGTACAGAGGGAGAGAGAGAAGAAAGGAGTTTAATGAAAATATGGAAGAAAAAGGCATCATGGTGATGTGTATCAATTGTCAATCAGTTCAGAATGGGACTCCAGCCATTTACGAAGTTCAGTTTCATTAGCTTTCCTTCTCTTTTCAGCCAAAGTATTGAGTGTGTACATGAAAGGATTGACGGCAGAGTTTAAGGGTAAAACAAATACAGCCAGGCCCACGTTCACCTCTGCAGGAATGGCAGTTCCTGCCAATGCCAGCATCCCACACAAACCGATGGGAAACCAGCACATGAAATCTGTCACTGCAATCGCGATCAATCGCCGAGCTATGGTCATGTCCTGTGACACTTTTGTTGACTTCATTTTCAGAGAATTCGCTTGGATTGACCAATAAATGAATGCCTGTCCAGCGCAGATCAATAAAAATAGAATGAAATTGAGGTATATTAGAATGCTGAGAGAGTACACTTTTCCTTTGAACTTTCGTCTTGTAACCGGTAAAGGGATACAAATACCTGTCTGGCTATAGAATTGCCAATGTGATGTCACTGGTAGTAATGGTACTAGGGCTATAAACCAACCAACCAACCAAATACAGAGACAAGCCAATGTTGCTGATGTTCTGTCAAACCTCTTCCTGCTAAAAGGAAAGCGAAGGACAACAAAACGATCTAGTGTAATAAGCCAGACACTAAAGGCTGAAACCTCACTAGACAACAGTGACAAAAAGCCAGCTGTCTTACAAGTCACACTGCTTTTCCATGTGTCATCGTTGTGAAGATATTGTCCACGGAACCGTTCGTCAGCTACTCCAATAATAGCAACGTACACACCCATCAGAAAATCAGCCATGGTTAGGCTCATAACAAACACGCTGAATCCACTTGAAGACGTCATGCTCTTCACAAACATCCGAGCACAACAGCAGAAGATGTTACCACTCAGAGAGAGACAGGCAATCAGCCACAGAAATCCACGGTACGTCCATGACTGCAACAGATCTTCACAGGAAGAAACTTCATCTTTTGGGGCAATACAAGCTGAATCAGCATAATTGAAGGTGTAGGGAAGTATTTCATTGCAGCAAAGTTTATAGTTTTGTGTTGATATAAAGTGCAGTTTAGAAACTCCTTCAAATATGTCAGGCGGAAACAATTTGACAGGGCTACCATCCATGTAGAGTTCAGTCAACTCTGGTGTGAACTGAAACCCAGCTGGGCTGATCGTGTGAATGGAAGTGAACGTTAAATTCAGTTTCTGTATGCAGTGAAACAGTGACAGGACTTTAGAGTCAAACACTGACAGCATGGTGTGGGACAGATCCAGCACTGTGAGTGCACTGTGCTGGTTAGTAACTGGTGAGAGACTAGCGTGGAGTGAGGTAAGGGGGTTGTTGGACATGGAGAGTGCTTGGAGGTTGTGTAACCCAGAAAAGGGAAGACATATTGACATACTGTAACTTATTACCACTGAGATCAAGGAACCTCAAATTTACCAGGTGTGTTTCAGGAATGTGGGTAATAGAACAGCGGATGAAAACTACAGCAGTAAGGAAGGTGTTACTAATCACACTAGCCAGTGTCATACCTGACCCTGTAGCATCCAGGAAGCGGAGCTGAGGGAAGAGAGCTGCATAGAAAGGCTGAGGACACACAAATGAGTGACCTTGACACAAACAGTTTACAGGACAGGTGAAGTCACATATCAATTCATCATCATTCATTGAGCAATGAGGCCAACCATCACACAAGTGGTCACTATGTAAACATGTTGTTGAAAGTCTGCACCGAAAGAGTCCTGGACATTTCAGTTGTTCACACCCCTCTTCATCCTCGTGGTCAATACAGTCATACATTTCATTGCAACGTGTGTAGACAGGCAGGCAGTTATTAACGTCACCAGGACAGCGATAGTGGCTGTCGGGACAGGACTCATTGAAATTCATTGGAGTGGAGATGAAGTATCTGATGCCATCGAAGTTAACAAGAGCTGGAGGTGGACCTGACTGTCTTAGGAAATCAGTGTTTTTAGACTCACGACAGTTCTGTTCATCTGACTCATCTGGACAATGGAACACTTGATCACACAACTTGTCATAGGACACACACTGATCATTGGCACATCTAAATGCACTGATGCAAGGAGGGTGTTTACAAGAGGATTCATCACTCTTATCCTTACAGTCATTTACAAAGTCGCACACCAGAGTGTATGATATTGTGATATCGTTTTCACACACAAATATGTAGTCCACAGAAAACTTACGATCTAAACAGTCAGACCTGACTGTGTCTGGCAACTCCCCACACACTTTGTACCGGTCAGAGCCACACAGAAAAACAGAATGTGTCACTTGACCATCAGGGCACCGTGACGTGCCTAGTCGTTGCGTTGACTGCCAAGATGTTCTGCTGGTCATAGGAATTAGCTGAGACTGATCAACGCCTTTGTCTGTCTCGCTACCTTTGAATTCACACATTGCCCCGAACTCATAGTGAAAATCGTTATGGGATGCACATTTCTCAAAGTCTAAGCAAGTTTGAGAATGAATTAAACAGGCATGTGATGTATCACGTGTGAAAGAATCGTCGTGACAAAAAGGAAGTGAGTTATGGATGACTGTTCTTCCTTCCTGGGTCACACAGTGCGTGTACATGTTTGGCAGTGACCCGTTTCCAGTAGACAAACCAATCCAAAATTGGATCCCCTCAAAAGCGTTCAGTTTTGTTCTGATCTGCATGTTGTCCACCCACTCAGGATCACATTTAGGTGAACCCAGTCTGCTTCCAATTGACTTGCAGTAGTCATTGGCTCTCTCGTTGTAACCCGTTTTTTCACTGACGAATCCTCGTAGAGTGTTGACATATTTATAGCAACGGCCACAGATCGCTATCAGTCCGTTGCATTCGGGGCTGCTGAAGGGACAGGAGCCTGATTCGTCCTGACCGTCTTCACACTCCGTCTTCAGATTGCACGCCACGTGCTGGTGGAAGCTGGAGTAGTTCTCCACAGAACAATTCCAAAGGCCACTGGCTGTCTTAACAGGCCATTTTCCCTCAGGGAAAAACGAAAACTGAAATTTAAAACATGGTGTGTTGATGCAGCTATGTCTTAAAACCTTGAGAGTCAGTCGTATGGCTTTGGTAAGAACAGCGAACTTTTCAGTTTGAAACCAAACCCAGACGAAAGCTTTCTTCACCATCAAACTTTTGTTGGAATGTCTGTAATAGTGGAAATATCGATACAGTGCCATGTCATCCATGCCGTATAGCTTATCAGTTAAACTGACCATGACTGCATTATCAGTTGGTACAGACAGGTCGTGGCATAAATGGAATCTGTGGGGATCACTTCCGTTGTGACTCACAGAGATATAGCCAGATGACGATGAAGTCATCACAACAGCAAGGTACTCTGTCAATCATTTTATCAAACCAGTCTATGAATACAACTTGCAGATAATTACCAGACAGAACAAGAAACAGAAGAAGAAGAAGAAGAAGAAGAAGATGATGATGATGATGATGATGATGATGATGATGGTGGTGGTGGTGGTGGTGGTGGTGGTGAAGGTTAATGCCGGGATATCACGATGAAGGGAGGCTTTGGGTACAGCCTTAACTCTCTCCATACGAACGGCGAAAGAGACGACGTTAACAGCGTTTCAGCCCAATTACCATCATCAAAATATTGCAAGCGGAAGGCTCTGAAGAGGTGAATGTTGACAAAGAATACCACAATTCTGACGACGGAAGCTAAAGGTTGGGTCATTCAGACACCCACTGGACATCCGAGGGGTCTGTGTAGAGGAGAAGAGAGGACTGGCTGTACTGAGTGAGTTAATGCCGGGATATCACGATGAAAGGAGGCTTTCAGTACAGCCTTAACACGTAATCCCAAACTTCTCTGGCCTTTCATGCCCCACTCTCATGGTGACCTTCATTTCAACCCCCCCCCTCCCCCCCATCCCCCCACCCATCCCCTTTCCCCTCTTCCTCTCCACTTCAGGATCTTCAGTGTCAGCAGATTCATGGGGGACTGTCGTTGTGGGGACGTGGTGGCGGTCTACACTCTACAAGGGGGTGGAGACACTCCCTCAGTCTGGCTCCACGACCAAGTGATTATTGTCATTAGTAGGGAGGATTAGCAGGTGCTGTTACATCAGAATAAGCACCACTGAACACCGCCGAGGTGACTCAGGAGCAGTGCAGGGTCTCCTCAGCTGTATGGCCTCCTGGCGACCTAACAACAAGAGTTCCCTGTGAACTGCCAATGTTGGGACTGCGACAGACGGACCTGGCTGGGGATGTGTCTGGAGAACTCGGAATAAGCGGGGTGAGAGGGATGCCACTGTAGATGATGGGCCAGTATCTTTTTTTTTCTTCTGTATAGAAATACCATTGCAAACTATTACTATGTACCGTACTTACCAAATATGTATTGATGAAATATGTAAAATGAAAATGTTATGACGATGATGTTGAAGAGAAAATGTAACCTTCCATGCAATGGAGAAAAAAAAAAAAGACTCGTATTTATGTTCTACTGCTTCACCTTCACCCTAAAAAAAAATCCAAAGTTAGAGTACAGTGGAGTTCAGCAACCTTTTGGCCTAAAATAGTGTAGTGGAGTTTAACAGCCTATTGGCAGAAATATTAGTTAAGAGTATAGTGGGGTTTAGCAACCTGTTTGCCGAAATAGGATACAGTAGAGTTTAGCAACCGATTGCCAGAAATTATGCTGCTTATAGCCCAGCCAGCTTCTTCGTTTGTGGGCTGCAACTCCCATGTTCATTTGTATGCTCAACCAGACTTTTACATGTATTTAAGGGGTTCAGGCACAAGCAGGTCTACACATCTGTTGACTTGGGAGACAGCAAACATCTCCACCCTTTACCCACCCAGCGCCGATACCAGGATTCCACCCCAGGACCCTTATAGCGATAGTTTAACACTTTAACTCTCTCCATACGAACGGCGAAAGAGACGACGTTAACAGCGTTTCATCCCAATTACCATCATCAAAATATTGCAAGCGGAGCGCTCTTATACTGAAGAGGTGAATATTGACAAAGAATTGATTGATTGATTGATGTGGATACTTCTATAGCGCCTATCCTCGGTCAGAGACCAAGCTCTAAGCGCTTTACAAACACGGGGACATTTGCACAACAGGCTGCCTACCTGGGTAGAACCGACTGACGGCTGCCACTGGGCGCTCATCAGTCGTTTCCTGTGTCATTCAATCAGATTTCAGACGCACACACATGCACACTCAGACAGACAAGTAACATTTTACGTGTATGACCGTTTGGTTTTTATTTACCCCGCCATGTAGGCAACCATACTCCGTTTTCGGGGGGGTGCATGCTGGGTATATTCTTGTTTCCATAACCCACCGAACGCTGACATGGATTACAGGATCTTTAACGTGCGTATTTGATCTTCTGCGTGCGCATACACACGAAGGGGGTTCAGGCACTAGCAGGTCTGCACATATGTTGACCTGGGAGATCGGAAAAATCTCCACCCTTTACCCACCAGGTGCACCGAGATTCGAACCCAGGACCCTCAGATTGAAAGTCCAGCGCTTTAACCATTCGGCTATTGCACCCACAAAGAATACCACAATTCTGACGACGGAAGCTAAAGGTTGGGTCATTCAGACACCCACTGGACATCCGAGGGGTCTGTGTAGAGGAGAAGAGAGGACTGGCTGTACTGAGTGAGTTAATGCCGGGATATCACGATGAAAGGAGGCTTTCAGTACAGCCTTAACACGTAATCCCAAACTTCTCTGGCCTTTCATGCCCCACTCTCATGGTGACCTTCATTTCAACTCCCCCCCATCCCCCCCATCCCCCCCATCCCCTTTCACCTCTCCTCCTCCACTTCAGGATCTTCAGTGTCAGCAGATTCATGGGGGACTGTCGTTGTGGGGACGTGGTGGCGGTCTACACTCTACAATTGAAACTTACAAGATAAGATATCAAATAGCATAAAATGATGTAAATGCAAGACATATCTTTGGAATGTCGGATTATGATAGTACAAGAAACTCGGTAAAGAAAATTTGTTTAGAACACTGCAACACCAACCTTAGAAAAAATTCACTGGCTAACCGAATTGCACAAATATGGAATGCACTACCAACCGAAGTTAAACATACACAATGTACTAACATATTCAAAAATCTCCTTGACAACAATACCATCTTTTTTTTTCTTTCTTTTTTTTATTTTATTTTATTTTTTGATAAATGAAAGCAAAGTTCTCGCAGAAGCGTACTTGTGTATCCCGCCCAACAATAACAAACAAAAGAAGAAAATAAACAAATAAAATAAAAGGAAAAAAGTGAAGATGAAGATTCGATTGGGACATAAAAAAAGGCTGAGAGGTCTAGGCAGATGACCTGCCAGTCCCTACACTACTACTACTACTTCTGTAATAAAGTACGTCACTATGCGATTGACGTCACACATAGCAAATCTTTACGCCATCTAAAGCTAAACATGTAGAAACTGTGTTTAGAAATAATGTACAATTCAGATCTATCTGATGAAAATGCCAACTCAATCTGTTTGCAACAGGTTAATTGAGTCCGTTAGAATCATGACATGTTGGGTTTCATTAATAGATAGCCACAGGAAAGCATGTGTCACAGTTTCAACTTCCATTTATTTATTTATTTATTTATTTGTTTGTTTGTTTATTTATTCATTTATTTATTTACTAGTAGTAGTAGTCGTCATATTTTCTCAAGGCCTGACAAAGCACATTGGGATACACAACTGGTCAGGCATCTGGATAGTAGATGTGGTGCAGCGTATGATTATGGATTTGTCCGAACGCATTGACGCCTCTTTGAGAAACTGAACTCAAATGAACTGAAGTTGTTTGTTTTACGTGTTTTTCATTCTAACCTATGATCGTTTATGCCTTTCGAAAGGTACCTTTCTATCCCTATGGTTTTCAATAGTCATCAGATATAGGACAAATGTTGAGAGTAGAATGATGTGATCTGTCTTTCAAAACATGCACAAAACGTGAGAAAGATTCTTCACTTTTCACAAAATGAAAGCTGAAGCGCGATATATATATTTACGACAAGATCGACAAGACAGCTTTCATTTCTTCATAGTCCCCTTCCTATCTCTGTGGCTGCCTTCACCTCTACACTCCATCTCCCTCACTACGATCAGCTTCGGATCCACTCCATTTACGCATACCCAGATTCAAACTCTCGACTGTTGGCTGCCGTTCTTTCTCTGTCCCTGGACCTTGCAATTGGAATGAACTTCCTCTTTCGCTTCGTCAAGTCACTACACTCAGCTCTCTCAAGTCTGGCCTTAAAACCCCACCTCTTCCCAAAATAGCCTCCCTTCCCTGCCTCTTCCTTGTCTTCAGTTTCTCCAGTTTTAGGGCTATGCGTGCGTGAGAATGACTGGTGCGAAAGCGCTTAGATTTGTCTATGTACAAGATTCAGCGCTATATAAATACCATTATTATTATTATTATTATTGTTATTATTATTATCACAGTCCTTAAGTCTGGGAAGGGTCAAAGCATTGATCTAAATAAGTGGATAGCGCAGGCCTTCTTTGAGCCCCTTCGCCAGCTGAAGCCAGTGGAAGTGATCAATCAGCCATTTTGCCACTCGTATCAGTGCAGCGCGAAGCGGTAACTCTATACAGTTTGTGACCTGAGTTTATGCAGAATATTGCTAAAAAAAAACAAAAAACCACTTCATATCCTACACAGCCACGATACCCATGTGTGATGAATGGAACAGCAGCCGGCAAGACTGAAGTACTGAACGAGAAAATGGATATTCTTTTCACTTGGAAGTAAACTTTTCCCCTGTTATCTTTCATCGACGACACGTGTATATACGTATACATCTTCTCTCTCTCTCTCTCTCTCTCGACAAGGCAATGCCTAAAATCTTTATCCTTGAGTAATAAAGTTTTTGAATCTTGAATCTCTCTCTCTCTTTCTTTCTCAGAAATGAAATACCATGTACTGTTCTTCTTCTTATTCTTATAATTACTATCATTATTAGCGATGGTTATATATTTATGTATAATGCAAGTGTAACCGTTTGTATGTGTGAAGTGTCCGTTTTAGCATTTGCATTTGTCTTTTTTGCTATGATACTTTCTTCTCTCTCCTTTCTTTTTGACTCGCTTGTGTTAACAAAGTGAGTCTATGTTTTAACCCGGTATTCGGTTGTGTGTGTGTGTGTGTGTGTGTGTGTGTGTGTGTGTGTGTGTGTGGTAAACTTTAACATTGACATTTTCTCTGCAAATACTTTGTCAGTTGACACCAAATTTGGCATAAAAATAGGAAAAATTCAGTTCTTTCCAGTCATCTTGTTGAAAACAATATTGCACCTCTGGGATGGGCACAAAAAAAATAAAAATAAATGAAGCCTGATTATATGCAAACTGCATTTACTGTTATATTTATATCTTTTGTATTCTCTAAACTTGGCACTTTGATCTGATATTCTGACCCAACAACAAGAGCAGTCATTATTATCATTTTTTGTTCAAACAGGAACTTCTTTTGCTAAGCATGGAAGTTTTATTTATTTTGCAAACGTTTTGGTGCAGATAGTAAAAAAGGGTAATTAATGCTAGGGGACTTAATTTGCCACAAGTGAGTCTTGAAGGCCTTGCCTCTCTTGTTTATTTATTTTACACACGGAACCAATTGTTGTCACTGAACCAGCCGCCGTGGTAAAGTTGTTAGTGTCGCGGACTGACCGCTGGGAGGACGCAGGTTTGAATCCCAGCGGAGTTGGGTTTTTCGGCCCGTGGCCGGCTCTTACCCAGAACTGAGTGTGCTGTGGGCTTAAATGGGGAGACTGGGACCACACAGTCGAGTGTCATCCACTTCAAGGATGCGTATTTGGGTGTGCTGCTCTAATTACCTGACCAACACAGCAAGTGGCTGTATCTCGGTCCTGGTTAACTTCGGGATATCATTATGACAGGAAGCGTAGAGTACAACCTTGTCACGCAGTCCCAAACCAAAGTGGACCTCCATAGCAACATCATCATCGTCATCGTCATCCTCCTCCTCCTTCATCATCATCAATATAAACAAAATAGTCTCAAAGTCTGTGGCCTTTCATGCCCTGCTCTCATGGTGACCTCATTTTCGATACCCCTCCACTTCAGTGCTTGGGGTGAGCCCTGTCAGTGTCTTCAGTGTCGGCAGATTCATAGGGGACTGTTGTTTGAGGGACGTGGTGGCGGTCTCCACTCTGGGAGGGACGTTCACTCAGTCTGGCTCCGCGACGAAGCCATTATTGTCGTTAGTAGGGGGGCTTAGTAGGTGGTGTCCAAAGTACGTTGAATCAGAACAGGCACTACTGATCACCACCGAAGTGACTCAGCAGCAGTGCAGGGTCTCCTCTGGTGTGTGGCCTCCTGTCGACCTAACATCGATGGTTCCCTGCGGACTGCCGACGCTGGAACTGTGACGGACGAACCCAGGTGTGGCCGTGTATGGGGGAATCTAAATCGGCGGCGTTGCAGTAATGCCACTGAAATGGTGCAAATGATGGGGCAGCAAAAAAAAACAAAACAAAAAACAAAAAAAACTGTTGTCACTGAATGCTACACAGCTGACCCCTCACTTCACCCTTGCGTGCACTTCAAATCAGCCGTTATCTGCCAGGTGAACGCACTCGCTGGGGAAAAAGAAAGGGCGATTCCTGTCATTTTGACTTCACGCTCTGACTAATCAAGAAATTCTCGATGGTGTTACGTTTTGTGGTGTTTCACCCGCGAGTCATTCTGTAAACTGTACTGGACGTTCACCAGTCCTCAGCAATTCGATGTAGATTAGTTCTGAACCAAACAGGAGCTATTTTGACTGTGTGTTCTTTTAATGCACAATGTGTGTGTGTGTGTGTGTGTGTGTGTGTGTGTGTGTGTGTGAGTGACCTGTCTATTTTGTGATCCGCATTGGCAAATGAATGTTATGAAGTGTATCTGCATCAATGTATGAATGTGTGATTGTGTTTGTAAACGCTCTGGGCTCTCCGGAGATAGGGCGTCCAGATATTCTCTTTTTTTCTTCTTTTTTTAATTTTTTTTTATATATAATCATTATCATCATTATCATTAAATACATCACCAAGCCGTAAGGGTAAGAACTTTCATTTTCAAAGCTTTTCTACTTGGACTGCACGCAACATTCTCCGAGGCACAACGCGAGTGTCTGTTTAAATAGATTCTGAAAAACAGCACAACCATTCCTTTGGGCAATGAATTTTAAACACCTTTCGGTCTGTGTGTGTGTGTGTGTGTGTGTGTGTGTGTGTGTGTGTGTGTGTGTGTTTTCCCTCTATGTGTACGCCTGTGTTCTGTTGTCCTTTTTGTCAGTCTGTGTCCATGCTGTGTGTGTGTGTGTGTGTGTGTGTGTGTGTGTGTGTGTGTGTGTGTGTATCTGTGTTCTTTGTCTCTGTGTGTACGCCTGTGTTCTGTTGTCCCCTTTTTGTCAATCTGTGTCCATGCTGTGTGTGTGTGTGTGTGTGTGTGTGTGTGTATGCACGTGCCCGTGCGTAGCGGGTGTGCATGGCTGCATGTGTATGAGTGTGTATAAGCATGTGTGTGTGGTCGTGCGTCCGTCACGCGAGCGCGCATGTGCATGTGAGTAATTTATCACCAGTAAGATTGATGATGGTAAACTAAACAGCGGAACAACTTGCGTGATTTATGTGAAAAGAAACAACCTGCCTGATTTATGACGCTATTGGGCGTTCACGGAGGAGGCGGGGGGGGGGGGGGGGGGGGGGGGGGGGGGGGGGGGGGAGAGAGAAACAGAGAGGAAGGGAAAGAGAGAGAGGCAGAGAGGGAGGGAGGGAGGGGGACAGAACAGAGAGAATGGGGAGAGGCAAAAGATAAAAGACGGAAACACAACGCACCACACATATGCGCGGAGCTACGGGCTGCGCAGATAACTGGGCACACAGATCGTGTGATGGCGTCACTTGCTGTTCCGAGACGTTACACGGACATCTGCGAACCGAGATTTGACTTGAACAAAAAAAAAAAAAAAAGGTCTAACGGGAATAAACTCACATAATTCAATGCAGCTATCACCCATCTATCTTTAGAGTAACTTCCTGTGATCTAACCCGGTTTGACATCCGGTAGAATCAACAAGCGTTGAAACAAAGCACTTGACACCTGTCGTTTTCTGTCGTTTTGCTGCGAAGATGGCGGCAAAGCGAACGAAACGGGTAGTCGTGTCACTTGCAAAAAGTGCTTCAAGAAAATGTTCCGAGTGGTTCTGATGACGAGCGAAGCCATCCAGAAGATAAACATGGGTAATCGTGCAGTTTAGAATACTAAACTCAGGGGGCCGTTCAAATGAAAAAAATAGAGGTTGTTTTAGACTGACCTTGATGCGCTGAGTCGAATGCAACCCTCAGCTAAGCTCTACGGCCACTCCTTGTCAATGAAACAGAGACATAATAAATAGTAAACTCAGTCGGTCACTTCCCGAGCAACTATCGGCGAGCCATTTTGATTGCTGGTGACGTGGTGTTTACGTCAAAATGGCGTGCAGGTCGGGAAGGAGTACTACTTACCGTGCATTTGATCCAGTTTCGTGTCAAAAGGAGTGGTCTTAGAGCTAAGCTGAGGGTTGCATTCGACTCAGCGCATCGAAGTCAGTCTAAAACACCTTCTACTTTTTCATTTTAACGGCCCCTGAGTTTAGTATTCTAAACTGCAGGATTACCAGATGAATACAAAGAAACTGAAGACGATTTATGTGAAGACTTAATCGTTACAGATAAAAGTGAAAATGAAGAAGAAGTTGACGATACAGGGAACGAGCGATGACGTCACGAAACAAGGATTGTCAGAGTTATTTCCCTTCATTTCCGTCCTCTTCACTATTGTTGATTCTACGATCAGACTTGCTCGAACATCTCATACTGTAGATCGATTTACAAGTGTAAAATGGAAAAGCAAAGGAACTTGAAATAGGAAGAACGTTGACAAGCTAGATCTTGAGGCAAGGTGTCGATACATCTATAAACTTAGCTTTGTGAATGGCTTCGACCTGTACGATTCAGTTGAGAGTGATTGTGGCTGGTGCCTGTGTGTGTGTCAGTTTCACTCTGTTGTATGTTCGTGTGTGTTTCTTCTTCGATTTTACGACAGTTCACCGAGACAGAAATAGTACGCACGCACGTTCAGTTAGTGTGTTGTCAGTATGTGTACTTGTATGCACTGATGAAAACAAAATTTAGATCAGTGGCTTGTGAGTGTGTGTGTGTGTGTGTGTGTGTTTCTGACTGGTGTGTCAATATATGTAGTGTGTTAGTGTTAGTGTTGTGATAGTGTGTGTGTGTGTGAATGATTCACTGCGTGCCTTGTGTGTGTGCTGTGTCGTGTGTGTGTGTGTGTGTGTGTGTGTGTGTGTGAGTTTGTGTCTGTGTTGTGTTAGAGAGAGATAGAGGGAAGGAGGGAGAGAGAGAGTGTGTGTGTGTGCACGTTTGTGTGACTTATGTGTGTGTTGGGTGTGGAGGCTGGTTTCAAGCTATGTGTGGAGGCTGGTTTCAAGCTATGTGTGGAGGTTGGTTTCAAGCTATGTGTGGAGGCTGGTTTCAAGCTATGTGTGGAGGTTGGTTGGTTTCAAGCTATATGTGGAGGCTGGTTTCAAGCTATGTGTGGAGGTTGGTTGGTTTCAAGCTATGTGTGGAGGTTGGTTTCAAGCTATGTGTGGAGGTTGGTTTCAAGCAATGTGTGGAGGCTGGTTTCAAGCTATGTGTGGAGGTTGGTTGGTTTCAAGCTATGTGTGGAGGCTGGTTTCAAGCTATGTGTGGAGGTTGGTTGGTTTCAAGCTATGTGTGGAGGCTGGTTTCAAGCTATGTGTGGAGGTTGGTTGGTTTCAAGCTATGTGTGGAGGCTGGTTTCAAGCTATGTGTGGAGGTTGGTTGGTTTCAAGCTATATGTGGAGGCTGGTTTCAAGCTATGTGTGGAGGTTGGTTGGTTTCAAGCTATGTGTGGAGGTTGGTTTCAAGCTATGTGTGGAGGTTGGTTGGTTTCAAGCTATGTGTGGAGGTTGGTTTCAAGCTATGTGTGGAGGTTGGTTTCAAGCTATGTGTGGAGGTTGGTTTCAAGCTATGTGTGGAGGTTGGTTTCAAGCAATGTGTGGAGGTTGGTTTCAAGCAATGTGTGGAGGCTGGTTTCAAGCTATGTGTGGAGGTTGGTTGGTTTCAAGCTATGTGTGGAGGCTGGTTTCAAGCTATGTGTGGAGGTTGGTTTCAAGCTATATGTGGAGGCTGGTTTCAAGCTGTGTGTGGAGGTTGGTTTCAAGCTATGTGTGGAGGTTGGTTTCAAGCAATGTGTGGAGGTTGGTTTCAAGCTATGTGTGGAGGTTGGTTGGTTTCAAGCTATATGTGGAGGCTGGTTTCAAGCTATGTGTGGAGGTTGGTTTCAAGCTATGTGTGGAGGTTGGTTTCAAGCAATGTGTGGAGGCTGGTTTCAAGCTATGTGTGGAGGTTGGTTGGTTTCAAGCTATGTGTGGAGGTTGGTTTCAAGCTATGTGTGGAGGTTGGTTTCAAGCAATGTGTGGAGGTTGGTTTCAAGCTATGTGTGGAGGTTGGTTTCAAGCAATGTGTGGAGGTTGGTTTCAAGCTATGTGTGGAGGTTGGTTGGTTTCAAGCTATGTGTGGAGGCTGGTTTCAAGCTATGTGTGGAGGTTGGTTGGTTTCAAGCTATGTGTGGAGGCTGGTTTCAAGCTATGTGTGGAGGTTGGTTGGTTTCAAGCTATATGTGGAGGCTGGTTTCAAGCTATGTGTGGAGGTTGGTTGGTTTCAAGCTATGTGTGGAGGTTGGTTTCAAGCTATGTGTGGAGGCTGGTTGGTTTCAAGCTATGTGTGGAGGTTGGTTTCAAGCTATGTGTGGAGGTTGGTTTCAAGCAATGTGTGGAGGTTGGTTTCAAGCTATGTGTGGAGGTTGGTTTCAAGCAATGTGTGGAGGTTGGTTTCAAGCTATGTGTGGAGGCTGGTTTCAAGCTATGTGTGGAGGTTGGTTGGTTTCAAGCTATGTGTGGAGGCTGGTTTCAAGCTATGTGTGGAGGTTGGTTTCAAGCTATGTGTGGAGGTTGGTTTCAAGCTATGTGTGGAGGCTGGTTTCAAGCTATGTGTGGAGGTTGGTTTCAAGCTATGTGTGGAGGTTGGTTTCAAGCTATATGTGGAGGCTGGTTTCAAGCTATGTGTGGAGGTTGGTTTCAAGCTATGTGTGGAGGTTGGTTGGTTTCAAGCTATGTGTGGAGGTTGGTTTCAAGCTATGTGTGGAGGTTGGTTGGTTTCAAGCTATGTGTGGAGGCTGGTTTCAAGCTATGTTTGGAGGTTGGTTGGTTTCAAGCTATATGTGGAGGCTGGTTTCAAGCTATGTGTGGAGGTTGGTTGGTTTCAAGCTATGTGTGGAGGTTGGTTTCAAGCTATGTGTGGAGGTTGGTTTCAAGCTATGTGTGGAGGCTGGTTTCAAGCTATGTGTGGAGGTTGGTTGGTTTCAAGCTATGTGTGGAGGTTGGTTTCAAGCTATATGTGGAGGTTGGTTTCAAGCTATGTGTGGAGGTTGGTTTCAAGCTATGTATGGAGGCTGGTTGGTTTCAAGCTATGTGTGGAGGTTGGTTTCAAGCTATGTGTGGAGGCTGGTTTCAAGCTTTGTGTGGAGGCTGGTTGGTTTCAAGCTATGTGTGGAGGCTGGTTGGTTTCAAGCTATGTGTGGAGGCTGGTTGGTTTCAAGCTATGTGTGGAGGTTGGTTTCAAGCTATGTGTGGAGGCTGGTTGGTTTCAAGCTATGTGTGGAGGCTGGTTTCAAGCTATGTGTGGAGGTTCGCTACAAGATGCTGTCCCCCCCCCCCCCCCCCACCCCCTCCCAGGTGTCCAATTACTCTTTTTGTATACATTCTAAAGTGGGCAAGTTTTCATGTATGTTGTATGTCTTTTGTATGCATTTGACATTCGCCTTAGGTGAAGGATGGAATTTTCACTTTAGCACACATTAGTCCCACTTTTTCTCCAATACTGAATCCACAGTCAGCAAGAGAAGATCCCCAAGCAGATGTTGATTTTAAAATCCACTTTCCTCTGTTATGTGCTTACAAGACACTTGTTCACCCACCCCAGCCTTTTAGTATTATACCTACATATCACTGTATGATTGTGTTTGTATTGAGAATCTGTCATGTCTCCTGCGTGAAGATTAGATGGTCTTTTCATGAAAATTTCAAAGCAGTCAATTATTGCTGCTACTTTTTACCCAAAGGATTCCACAAATTGATGCGGCATACATGATTGTAGACACAGTCTCACTAAAGTCGGCATCTGGCGAGAAGTGGCGCCTCTTCCCTTGTGGCAGAGAAGGCAGTAAAAACTGTAATACTGTCAGGAAAATAACAAAACTGGGATGTCATGAGTAACGTTTTAACTTTTCAATATTTCCTCCCAATTCTTCACTTTTTCTTGTGTCGAGTGTTTTCTGTTATTTTCACTCTGCTGTGCCCAAGGTCGAAGAGATGGGGCTCAGTAGGGTGAGACTTCAGCATATCACAGGCAGGCCTACTTGAAAACGTGATTAAACATTATGGTGACTTTTGCAGTTCATCTCTTTCTCACAAACTCAATCACACGCGCGCGCACACACACTCAGACTCAAACTCTTTCTCTCTCATTCTGCCGCATCAGTGTGTGTGTGTGTGTGTGTGTGTGTGAGTGTCACTGTGCGTGTGTGTGTGTGTGTGTGTGTGTGTGTTTGTGAGTGTCACCGTGTGTGTGTGTGTGTGTGTGTGTGTGTGTGTGTAACACAGTCCAGTTTGATGTTCACCTGATCTACTGATCTGAAGACACATGTCTTGTTTCAGTTTTCTGTGATTTTCTTTGAAACAGTCATTAAACAGTGTGTTCCAAATTTCCCAACTGAGCAAGATCCACAATGACACTGAAAAGCAACTGACAACCTAGGCCCACATTGATTATCTCTCCTTTGTTCATCTTTTTTTTTAAATCTAATTTTATTTTATTTTATTTATTTATTTATTTGATTAATATTATTATTATCATTATTTATTTATTTATTTTTATTTTATTTTATTTTTTTTTATTTTATTTTTTTGTACACTTATAGTTGACTTCATCAAGTTTTTGCGCCTTATACATATTAATAGTAGTAGTAGTAGTTCTTTTTTTTTATGTATTTATCTATTATTTATTTACTTTTTTTTTTCTCAAGGCCTGACTAAGCGCGTTGAGTTACGCTGCTGGTCAGGCATCTGCTTGGCAGATGTGGGGTAGCGTATATGGATTTGTTCGAATGCAGTGACGCCTCCTTGAGCTACTGAAACTGTTCATCAGAAGGGAACCCGGGTCGAGACTGGTGAAACTAACAATAACAGACAAAGGTCGAGACTGATGAAACTGAAAGACACAGATAAATAAAAGCAGTTACATGTATTGTTGAATAACATCTTTTTTTTTTTTTTTTTTTTTTTTTTAGGCAAAGTCCTGTAGTGAAGCCATATGATAAGCCAACAGATTGTGGGCCTTCATGTGAACAGGGGTCAGAATTCACTTGAAAACCTCGTGTTAGTCAAAGCTTCAACACGTGTAATGAAAACTAGCCTATTTGGAGATAACACTACAGAATTCACTTTTATTTCGTAGCAAACAACACTGTGTTATCTCCACACAAATGTCTTGAACAAACACGCAAATGTTCACTGGTATTTGCAAACTTCATTGTGGTGCGCCAGATAGCTGCGACACTTGCCTGCCTCCTTGTTCTGTGACTTCTTCAACCTGCTCCCTGCTGTAGTCTCAACTATGGGGAATCGTTAAAAATCGATACCCAGTGAGTCCCAATTCAGTATTGTATCCTCAACTTGTACAGCCGATAATGCAGCAAGTAAGTGACATTGCTCAGTATCTTTGTGGAGACAATCGTAGTTTAGCACCGCATCACATAGTTTTGTTTTCGTTTTCGTTCGTTGCGCCCGACAAAATGGCACCCCGTCCCACAATGCACCGCGCGTGACGTCATTTTCTCAAGCCCTATTGACGAGGCGCATGTTGAATGTGACAGTGTGTGCTTCTCATCATCTTCTTTTGTTTTCCGAAGCTGAATTTCATATCAGTGTTCAAGATTCATTCTTTTATTGCTTGAAGTGAGTGAAAGATAGAGTTATTACATTATTTTGTTTCGACACACTCGTGTTCACGTATTATTCTTGTAGAATGCAAGCTTTGCAGTGTGATAGAAAGGAAGACGTTTCTATTAAATAATACCAAACACCGATTCAGAATCTCGGTAATAGAGATTTATTAATGTTAAAGGTCATGGCCTTGATTTCACATAGTGAATCCATATCCACTGTGTCAAGGGCTTGATAGAAGACCGCGGGGCCTAGGGCTCTCCTTTACCATTTTAACTTTCCCCAGTCGAAGTCAAATACCCATTCACAAATCGGATTAAAGTGCCTCTCCCAAGGAAACAACACCATGCCGAACTGAAGTTTCGAACCCTGATCACTGGTGAGCACTGGATCACAAGTCAAGTACCTGACCTATTCTTGCATGGTGCCTCCTATATATATACTATTACCAAGTGCTAATTTTAATATCATAGGTCATTTTGGATGACTGATGACTTGCGCGATGAGTTTGTTTAAGGTGAAGAGGAGTTGCGCAACGTCGACCTCACTCTCTCGTCCGGGTCCACCAATTTCCAGTGGCAAGACTAAGTCGAGACGACTGGAGGATGAGCATGGATGCAGTGGATGACCAAGATATCCTTTCGGTGTCTCATCTTGCTCTCTGCACTCCACAGTGCGTTGCTGTAACCGCCTTCCTCTCCGTTGAACCGATAGGTTTCTTCCGCAGATTCTGCCGGATCCAGACTACGCATGCATGGGTAGACACACCCCGGGGGCCAACTGCATGTGGCATGCACACAGCACAGTGGAGCTAGATGGCCGTCGGTGGCTCTCCTGAGCCAACGCCCTTTTATGGATCTCCATAAGGGTGTCTAGCCACCCGCCTCACCAGTCCCGGAAGGGAGCAGTGGGAGTGCCGGTTTAGTCGCCGGCAACCCGACCCTGAACAGGTTGTACTGGATTACAGGTTACCAGTAGCAGATCTAATGACCTGACCTGACACTAATATCATAGGCATGCGCTAAGTCACATGTTTTGGACAGGTGTTAACTCACTCAGTACGGCCAGTCCTCTCTTCTCCTCTACACAGACCCCTCGGATGTCCAGTAGGTGTCTGAATGACCCAACCTTTAGCTTCCGTCGTAAGAATTGTGGTATTCTTTGTCAATATTCACCTCTTCAGTATAAGAGCCTTCCTCTTGCAATATTTTGATGATGGTAATTGGGGTGACACGCTGTTAACGTCGTCTCTTTCGCCGTTCGTATGGAGAGAGTTAAAACTGTGGCTGTGGATCAAGGTTCTGACTCTGATGATTTGCCATGTGCTGACAAGAATCATCATAGACAAGGGTGCAAACTCTAGCAATGGATCAAGGTGTAATTTCTGGTCCAGTTTCGATTACCCACTGTTTCCATGCCTTTGATGAATTTTCTTTCATGTATATGATGCATATATATATATATATGTGTGTGTGTGTGTGTGTGTGTGTGTTTGTGTGTGTGTGTGTGTGTGTGTGTGTGTGTGTGTGTGTGTGTGTGAGCTCTTTAAAAAAATAAGTTTATTTTTTACATGATACATATATCATTTGTGTACCTATCAGAATGGATTTGTTCTATATACTTTTGCCAGAGGAAACCATTCTCGTTCACACGGGTTCTTTTTCAATGCACCAAGCGCGTTCTGCACACAAGCCCACGATTTATCGTCTCATCTGAACGCTCAGTTTGATTTTCCAGTCAAACTTGGGAGAAAGGGCGTGACCAGGATTCAAACCCAGAACCTCAGGGACTCTGCATTGGCAGATGAGCGTCTTAACCAATCTACCAACTGCTGCCCTGTAAAAGAACTCGACCAGACTTGGAAGAACTTGTTAGACAGTATTCTGCAAATGTTGAATCAGAACAGGCACAACTGAACTCCGCTCAAGTCACTTAACAGTAGTGCTGGATCTCCTAATGTGTGTGGCCGTCAGGCGACCTAATGTTGATAGCTTGTTGTGCACCGCTAGCACAGCGAACAGGACAAAACTAGTTCAAGTGTGTTGAGACTTAAGGACAGATGTCGAGGTCCTGCCATTGAACACTGAAATGGCAAAGGCAACGGAACAGTTTTATAAGCTGCCATAAGAACACCTGGAAAGTGTAATGTTTGAATGTGTGAAATAGTCCATGTGCATCAGAGCGTTTTGAAACCTGACCATGATCTATGAAATAAGTAAGAGATAATAATGGAAGGAGAGTCAGCTTCAAGTCTGACCAGAGCGGGCAGTGTACACGTCTTGTCCGTGTGGATCTCGGTGCTGTGTGGATTGACACACTGCCTCCTGTTTGTGGGCGCTGACATAACCACACATGTGAACAGAATATACATGAACACCACGGCTGGTCCACTGAACATCAGTGACATGTGTCCAGGTGTTGAGTACTTCCTAAACCAAAAAGACACACATTTCACAGTGTTAAAGGTCAATGCTTCAGACTGTGATGACGTACAACAACTCACGGGACATCAATTGTTTTACGGAGTGTGTGGTCACTTCAACACTTTCTGTAAACTTTACATAGTGGCACCACGGGGCAAACATGTACGTGCTCACATACAGAGGCTAGAATACTGGTGTGATTCAAAGCACCGAGAAACGACATTATCCATGGTAAAACACTTACTAAACCACTTATCAGATGAAGAAGAAATGTATTCTTTGTCATGCAACATTCATACTACTGAGCAAATGTTTTTTGAATCACATGGTTTTCCAAACAGCATGGTGATGACAAACGTCAACATTCCGTTGGGGAAAGTTTATTTCGACGTGATCAGTACTCACAGTTTTATTATAAAACATGCAGTGGACTATTCTGGATATATAATAACACCATATATAGACTATGCCTTCTGGAATTTGATTACAGAATATGGAACACCTACCGGGCGCATGATGGTGAGTATTCAACAGGTTTCGAGTTTTGGATTGTGTCAGGAAGACAGCGATCCAGATGTCTGGATAGAACTGCATTTGGAACCAGATACACTACACAGAAGTATTGAACGTATGTGCTGTTTTGAATATCCATCAGCAAAACTCATTCACGCATCACACATAAAAATTCATCTTCAGTACCGAAGACACATCAGTCATGGTCTGAAAATGTATCTGTCAATCCTGCCTGTGAATCACCAGTCTGTGGAGTTGACAGATGGATTTTTCAACTGTTCGGTAAGCTACTACTCAGATTTTCAACGTCATCTGGACTGTAACCTGAAGACAGAGTGTGAAGATGGACAAGATGAAACAGAACACTGTCCCTTCAGCAGTCCTGACTGCCAGGGGTTGGTGGCTTCACGAAACAAGTGTTTCAAGTTAGTCGACGTGGATATGAAGTCTCTTGCTCCGCTTCCCCAGTATGAGTGTTTGAAAATAGGCGGAAGATTAGCGTCAGTTAAAACAAGAAAGGAACAGAGAAATTTCCAACACATATTTGAACCATATTTATTCTTCAGGGTGGTTATTGGAATGAGTTGTGGCTGGGACGCTGTGCCTTTTGTATACAGTAAGTTTTGTAAATGGTCTGATGACACCTTGATCTACAACATGAATCACTTCGTTTTCGGCATTCCACATTTTCCATCAAGGATTGATGCTTCGAGCGAGCTCATGAACATGGTATTGTGTTTTGGAGAAAAGACCTTTTATGAATATGAGACAGTTTGTGAACTGAAAGTATCATCGCAGGATGCCTTTAACTCTAAAGACTTACTACCTCATATGCAGTCGTTAAAAGCAATATTTACAGTCACTAAGCAGTCTTTACATCTTTGCCCACACGATCTTATTACTCACGCACTTTTCTATTGCCATTCTGAGAGTCGTGTGAGACCACGGCATTACTCACATTTCATCCCCCTGAACATGACTGATGCAGAGCATAATGACACGTTTGTTCTTGGAAGGACAATCACACACACATACATCACGTTTAGATGTGATGATGGTATCACAACCGTGCAGCACACTCTTGTGTGTGACTTCAGACAGGACTGTCCAGATGGTACTGATGAGTCATTTTGTGAACACCCTTCATGCACTGGTTTTCTGTGTTCTAACAGTCAATGTCTATCACTCATTCAACGTTGCAACCAATACTCAGATTGTGTGGACGACTCTGATGAAGTTGGGTGTCCTGATAGCAACAGCTACATAGCTGATACCGAAGAGAGAAACATGAAGCATCAGTTTTATGTGAATCTGGATGGGACAGGTTATTTCTCTCAACAGGTAATGACAGCTGACGACTCTTGCCCTCACAGTCATTATCGCTGCACAGCTGAGTGGTTGTATTGTCTACCTGTCTACACCCGGTGTAATGGATTTTTTGACTGTGTGTATGGAGAAGATGAACAAGGCTGTGAAACAGCAACGTGTCCTGGTTTCTACCAGTGTCGAGGTTCAAGAGTTTGCGTGCATGGAGATCACCTGTGTGATGGCTGGGGTCAGTGTCCACAGCGGGATGATGAACTGCTGTGTAACAGGACCTGTCCTGAAGGTTGTCTGTGTCAAGGTCATGCTTTCCTGTGTAGCAAACCATTTCCTCCAGACCAATATCTTCAGTTACGATACGTGGACGCAACAGGTTCAAACATGACACTGGGTTATTTCAATAAAAATACATATCTTGTTCATTTAAGGTTGTCTCAATGCTCTATTTACAATATATCACTCCTTAAACTAAAAAACCTGAAGTATTTTGATCTTTCCAATAATTACTTAAGAAATCTGGATGTGACAGTTTTACTTGAGCTGCCCAATTTAAGAGTTCTTCTCTTACAAAACAACCCCCTCAACACAATGAATATACCCAGTGAAGAAACGAAACACATTCATTATGCCCTGACACGAGTGGATCTGTCGGAAACACATCTCAACATCCTTCTTGACAATAAGTTCTCTATACATATGCCGCACGTGCAGTTTTTGAATATGTCACTCTGTGCTGTTGAAACTATTGGACAGGTGGGTTTTAAAAACATGCCACACCTCAAAGAGCTGGATATAAGGGGGAATAGAGTTACTGACTTCCCCTTCGATCTGTTTTCAAGATGTGATCAACTGGGTCGCATCTTTTCATCAAACTACAGATTTTGCTGTATGGATTTATTCCCCAAGCATTCTGGTAAAATTAACTGCTTGGCACCACACACTGTGCTCCCTTCGTGTTCAGCGCTGCTACCAACTGAACTGTACAGGATTTTCTTTTGGATGATTGGCGTTTCTGCCACGATGGGCAATTTGGCGTGTTTGATGACTTCAAGTGCTGTGAAAAAAGCAACTGGAAGCAGTTCCACCAGGGCTGTTGCCCAACTGCATTTTGCCGGCATGTGTATGGGATGTCACGTCACCATTATCGTGATAGCAGACAATATATTTCACGGAAAATACATGCAGATTGAAAAAGCATGGACTAATGATATAATCTGCAAGCTGGCAGGGTTTCTTTTCTTCCTGTCTATTTCAGTGTCAGAAGCAGTTGTCTGCTTTATTACATTGTTTCATATTGCTGTGCTTTGTTTTCCAGAAGGTGGAGTGAGATTCGGTAAGTGTTTATCAGCAACAGGCTGTGTGTGGATTGTTGGGATTCTGTTGGCAATGATTCCATTTCTTCCTGGACTGTCCCACTGGGGCCTCCAGGGTCAGTCTGGTCTCTGTCGTCTGGCTTTATTTGATCGCTATTACTCAGGACATGACTTCAAATGGTTCACAGTTATTTTGGTAGTCAACTTTATTTTATGTGTGATGGTAGTATGTGGCCTGGCTATCATCTACAAGCGAATTCCACAGTACAGAGTAACCCTCTGTCCGTCACAGAGACCAGTGTATACTTCAGTGCACGTGATGGGAAAAGTGGCTCTCACAGATGCTGTTTCCTGGCTGGCAATCGGACTGGTGACGATGTTGACTTCCCATGGTGTTGTTGGTTTCGATGAGATCCATGACACCATGGTTGTGTTTATGGTGCCTTTCAACTCTGCTCTCAACCCACTTCTCTACATGTGGGCAGTGAACACACAATGGCGACGTAAACAACAAGAAGAGAAATTAATCCAGGTGTTAAAAACAAGGCTTATTCAGGCTAGAAATAAAGAAAATAGATAATTTATGTGGTAAATAGAAACACACGTGCGCATATGCATACACACACATACGCACACAGACAGATATTATATTATATGTACACACACACACACACACACACACACACGAGAGAGAGAGAGAGAGAGAGAGAGAGAGAGAGAGAGAGAGAGAGAATATGCATTGTGTTCTCTCTCTGGGGAATAATAAGGAAAACAGATAATTTATGTGGTAAATAGAAACACACATACGCATATCCACACACACACACATTCGCACACACACATATATCATATATGTATATATATATATATATAGAGAGAGAGAGAGAGAGAGAGAATGTGCACTGTGTTCTCTCTTTCTCTCTGGGGATTAGCCAAATTGGATCATCTGGGAAAAGTACATACGTAGTATAGTCAAGGCCCAATGACCCCCCATGGAAGTTCTCATCACTTCCGCTTTAAGGTTCTCATCAGCGGAAGTGACATCATAGGTCAAGGTCATCAAAAGCGGATATTGTCCCAGAAGTGCAAGCGTGTGTTGTTGTTGTTGTTGTCCCCTTCCTCCAGATTACGAGAGCTTGTGACATCAATATTTGCTGTTTTTCATGTTGGTTTTTTTCTAACTTCTCTTAGAACGTTGGTCTAGATATAAAACTTTGTTTCTTTGTTGCTGTTGTTTTTTTTGGGGGGTGTTGAATTTCTTTCGTTTTTGACATACACACAGGGTTTTTCAAATACTCATGTTATATTACAGTAGGAGCAGTATTAGCATCTACAGAGCTTGAGCTTCAGTTACATTACATAACAAATCGTCAAATTTTGTACCTATCCCCTCTAAGGTCTCTCTCTCTCTCCGTTTTATCATTTCTGGGTTGAATTTTTTCTTTCCTTTTTACTGATTGATTTCTTTATTTATTTCTATCACAGTGACATACACCCAATGCTGGTATAATACATACTTTAGGTTTTAAGAGAAGCATCATGGAAATGTATAAAAGTTCAGTTACAGTACCTTACCCATCACAATAAAAAATAAAGAAATAGATAAATAAATGAATGAATAAATGATTAAGTAAGTAAGTAAATAAATGAAGAAATAGATAAATGAATAAAGAAATAAATGACGTAACCATCACAAACAAAAGTTTGGCAGCCCTAGCAAGTTCAATGAATAAATAGATAGATGAATAAACAAATAAATGACGCAACCAACCAACACAAACAAAAGTTTGGCAGCCCTAGCAGGTTCAATGAATAAAGAGATAAATGAATAAACAAATAAATGACGTAACCATCACAAACAAAAGTTTGGCTGCCCTAGCAAGTTCATCACTATCATCCGGCACTTCCATGATGGCAAGATGTTGAAAGTTTCGGATGATGGTGACGAGTCTGAAGCCTTCCCTGTGACGAATGGTGTGAAGCAAGGATGCGTTCTCGCCCTTCCACTCTTTAGCATGGTCTTCTCTTCTATGCTGAATGACGCCTTCTGCGACTGCGAGTATGGTATACACGTCAGGTACAGGACTGACGGTGTACTATTCTTCTTCTTCTTCACTATCATCATCATCATCTTCTTCTTCTTCGCTTTTGGGCTGCAACTCCCACGTTCACTCGTATGTACCCGAGTGGGCTTTTACGTGTATAGCCGTTTTTATCCCGCCATGTAGGCAGCCATACTCTGTTGGCGGTAGACCGTCCAACCTTCCGAGCCCTTGGGCCGTCACAAAGATGAAGGAGACCGTTCTCTGAGACTTCCTGTTTGCTGATGATAGTGCCCTCAACGCCAGCAGTTCAGTTTTCAGTTTCAGAGTCTCAAGGAAGCGTCACTGCGTTCGGACAAATCCATATACGCTACACCACATCTGCTAGGCAGATGCCTGACCAGCAGCATAACCCAACGCGGTTTGGTCAGGCCTTGAGTGCGTGCGAATATATTTCTGTAGTTATTAGAATGGATTCCTTCAACAGAACTTTGCCAGGGGACGACACTCTCGTTGCCAGGGGTTCTTTTTTCATTGCGCCGGGTTCGTGCTGCACACGGGACCTCGGTTTATCACTGTTTCATCCAAATGACCAGACGCTCGGTTTGATTTTCCATTCAAACTTGGGAAAAAGGGCGAGGGCAGGATTCGAACCCAGACCCTCACACTCTGTATTGGCAGATGAGCTTCTTAACCATTCTGCCTCCTTCCTCCTTCCGCCAGCACAGAGCAGAATGTGCATCGAGAAATGGACCGCTTCTCACGGGCATGTGACGACTTTGGTCTCACACGCAACACCAAGAAGCCCGAAGTTATGTGTCAGCCCGCACCCGGAAAGCCCTACCAGGAACCACACTTCACAGGAAAGGGCCAGAAGCTACAGACAGTCGACAGCTTCACCTGTCTGGGCACGGCGCTCTTTCACGAGTGGGAAACATCGATGCAGAGATCAGCAACAGAACTGCCAAAGCCAGTGCAGTCTTTGGAAAACTGTAAGAATGTGTGGGAGCGGAGAGGTCTCAGCATCACCACCTTCTTCTTCTTCTTCGTTCGTGGGCTGCAACTCCCACGTCCACTCGTATGTACACGGGCGGGGTTTTACGTGTATGACCGTTTTTACCCCGCCATATAGGCTGGGAAAGTTCTTGTTTCCGAAACCCACCGAACGCTGACATGGATTACAGGATATCTAACGTACGTATTTGATCTTCTGCTTGCATATACACACGAAGGGGGTTCAGGCACAAGCAGGTCTGCACATATGTTGACCTGGGAGATCAGAAAAATCTCCACCCTTTACCCACCAGGCCCCGTTACTGAGATTCGAACCCTGTCTGAATGTGTATGCGTCTGAAATCTGATTGAATGACACAGGAAACGAATGATGAGCGCCCAGTGGCAGCCGTCAGTCGGCTCTACCCAGGTAGGCAGCCTGTGGTGCAAATGTCCCCGTGTATGTAAAGCGCTTAGAGCTTGGTCTCTGACCGAGGATAGGCGCTATATAAGTATCCACATCAATCAATCAATCAAAAGAGAAGAAGAAGAAAGTACAGTGACTGTTTTCGACAAATCTATAAGGTATGTTCTGACTTACCTCTGTACCAGATCGGAATATATATAAAAACAAATTGAAAATATTCATGTCGTGAATGTGCCGAACTGCATATTGATGATTCCAGTCAATTACTGGACAATAGTGAAACACGACAAATGGTCCCGTAGTGACCTGTAACCCGGAAGCAATATCAGGGGTCATAACCCGACCAATCTGGTAGAGGACGCCGTTTACGGAGAGCCGTTGCAAAGAAACAGCGCGGACAAGGAGCAGACGACTGAGGGGCGAATCCGAAGACTATGAAGTACGTATCTGACCGGTAACGCCATACGGTAACGGAACGTAAACGTCTGCGGGCGCCCTATCCACGCCACCATTTGGGAAGGTCTTGCCCGTGCCAAGCGAACAAGAAGGGAGGTTTAGGTAGTTGTTGGGAACGAATCTGGTAAGTAACAGTTGACTGTGCAGAGTGTCTTAATATTATTATTATTATTATTAGAAGTACGGTTGTGTATACGTCTGTGTAGACTTAAAGTGTGTCCGGGAAATTACACAAAACACTTTAGGACATTGACACCACAATCTCCACCAAAAATGGGCAGTTTACCCGCAGAACGGAACCCCATTTCTACAGCAAGCAAGGCAAGTGTCGTGCAAGATCTACAGTTAGATTTATTGTCTGTTGGAGCCCTACTAAAAGAATCAGAAAAGAAACTGAAGGCACACATGGAAAGACTCATACATGCTGTAAGCGGGGAAGTAGGTGGGATGAAAACAAGATCTTCAGCTAGGGAAATAAATCACAAAACAACTCAAACACAATCAAATATGACACCACCCTCATTCGGATATCCCGATCAGAAACACCATGATTAACAACGACGACGACATCAACAACACAACATATGCCCAAATTTTGAAGAAAACTCCGACACACAAGACACGCAAACCAAAGGCAGCTGCTCCTGACCCCACGTCTACAAACAGCGCACCATGCAACGTCAAAAAAACACAAGAACAAATGCATCATCAAATGACGTCAAACTACGCTCGGAAACAACTAAAGCTGCTCAAGGGAAAAACACGTCAAAATCCTCCAAGTCACAAAATTTTCAGTCACATAATTATGACACAGTGCTTGAGGAGACTACTACACATCTCCTACAAGGAGCACAAGACCAATGACTGTGTGCGGAACCTGGTCAGCAAGCTTGTTGGGCCCCAAGAACCACTGCTGGCGACTGTCAAACGACGGAAGATAGCATGGTTTGGTCACGTCATACGACATAACACCCTCTACCAAAACCATCCTGCAAGGGACTGTAGAGGGAGGGCGCAGACGGGGGCGGCAGAGAAAGAGCTGGTCCGACAACGTCAAGGAATGGACCAAAATGACAGATCTCCTCACGACAGCTGCCAACAGAACGGTGTGGCGAGCTATGACATCTTTCTCATGTCCCCCCAACGACCCCAGCGGTCGAGGGAATGAGTGAGTGAGACACAGACAGAAACACCAAGTAAACCACACACACACACACACACACAAAGAAAAAAAAAAGAAATCCAGCCAGATCCAAATACAAATGATCTATACAATTTTCAACAAGCATCATATGCCCTCATTCTACCTGACTTTGCACTAAAAATTGTTGATTGTAGAAGATTGGGTCGATCGTATGGCTTTGAAGCCAACGCAAAGAAAGTTTATATGACTGAGGATTGTGCAAAAAATGTGGAAACTATTGATGAAAGCTCCCAATTTGATACCGTTGTCAATCATTATCGGCGTAAATGATTTGAAATTTTAAAAATGCAAAAAAACACAGCAGTGAATCATTGGTGGCCTGTGTTGAGAACATTAAAAGAAAAAAGTGGCCCAAAGCTTCAGTTGTCATCAGCAAAGCAGCTCCTCACACAGCACCTGATCTGAAAATGAAGACGAACTTTTTAATACATATAATAACTTCTCTGCACTGCATGACTACGAAGAGTCTCATTTATTTCCCATGAAAATCTGAATGTAAGCAACAAAACCTACATGAAAGACACAATCCATCCAACAGAAAGGGGCTCAAGCGTTTTGGCTGGCAGCCTGGGGCGTCACCTCCACTTCTTGCTGCGGAAGAAACCCACAGGCAGAAAACAGCGATGCTCCACTAACCCCACCCGACGGTCCAACAGCGAACAGCCAAGCCCAACAGACCACCCGTGGAGAAGATTTCGGCCACCTCCACAGAACAGCATCTTCGTCCCTCACGACCAACGTTTTCATTCTGGACAGTGCGACATCAATTACAGTTCAGTGCAGTCATAGTACTACCCTCGACGCCATTGGGACAGAGACGACACTTTTAAAAAACAGGCATCAAGTTTGGAACAACGGTTATGGAAGATGGTGACTTGCACTTTTTAGCCACCAAAGCACACACGTACGCGCGCGCGCGCGTACACACACACACACACACACACACACAGACACACACACCAGCGTCAGTGTTGCAAGTCAATGTATTTTATTTCCAAACAGTCGCTTTTTCTTTGCTTTTTCTTACTGGAGAACAGGTTGTGCGGTGTGTTTCGTATCCTGTGCTGAGAAAAGACCAGACTGGTGATATTTATTCTTTCTCCATGGCACATGGACATGAATGCTGATTACCTGCTTCGTTTATTCAGCGCAAAAGCAGTGGACTGTTTCGCCATTGTACGATTTAGTTTTTTAGTTTATGTGTCCATTAGATATCAACTAACAGACAAATTTGGTACGGTAACAAAAAATGGCAAGGCAGACAGATATAGTTATTATGCAATGGAACTGCAGATCTATTTCAACAAATCTAACTCATCTTATGCAGCATCTTTCGGAAAATGATTATCATGTGTTAGTTTGGCAGTCATTAAATGAAAACAAAACAAAACCCCCTAAACTACACAATTTTTACCATCCACCCATATTTCAGTCGGAGGCTGATAAAGAAAAGATCGACACAGCTATTTATGTAAAAAAAAAAACATTTGATGTTTCATGAGATCCAGTCTCCTGTGACAGACAACATCGATAACATAAATGCATGTGAAGTCAGGGCTCAGTTTAACGAGAAAATAATTTTGAACATAGCTTCGGTATACCTACCCAAAGGTCCTGACAATCAAAACACAGAATGGTTACGAACCCTTCAGGACCAGAATGAAAAATGGTTAATAGCCAGTGATTTTAATGCCCATACCCCATTCTGGGACAGTTTCAGTTTTCAGTTTCAGTAGCTCAAGGAGGCGTCACTGCGTTCGGACAAATCCATATTCACTACACCGCATCTGTCAAGCAGATGCCTGACCAGCAGCGTAGCCCAACCCGCTTAGTCAGGCCTTGAGAAAAAAGAAGAAGAAAAAAAGGTGAATAAATAATAGATAAGCTTACATAAATAAATAAATAAATAATTATTACATAAAAAGGTAGTAGTAATGATAATAATAATAATAATGATAATAATAATAATAAAATAAATAAATAAGACAACAATGATGATAAATAAGCAAATAAATGTAAAACATGAAGCCACACATTCACACATACACCCACACATGCATAGCAGATATGCACCAAACATGCAGTTTCACAGATATGAAGCACAGTCAAATACATATAAACGTACATGAGATCCAACACACACACACACACACACACACACACACACACACACACACACACACACACACACATTACCCTGCACCTCCTCTACCCCCCTCCTCCACACACTCATTTCTAGTCTATGTATCGCAGCTTCCACGGCACACACACACACACACACACACACACACACACACACACACACACAGATGAACACTTGTACAAGCACACACACACACGCCCATATCTCCCACCCCCAACTCCACACACAGACATCGACTGCGAAATGGCCACTAATAATAGTTTTGTTGAAAATGCTGTGGATTCATCATTCCATCTTCTAAATGACGGTAGTGAACCAGAATCCCTGATATATCGCGACATAGAGCAACGGCTATAGACCTCTTGCTGATTTCCCCTATTATTGCCCCAGAATGTGAGTAGGATACTATAAAAGACACGCTTGGTAGTGATCACTTACCGATTGTAATCACTCTAAAAGGTAACTCAGTGTTATGTGACTTTGAAAAAGATAAAATTCGAAAAAACAATTATTGAAAAGCTGACTGGACCAGATTTGAAACCATACTTTCTATCACTGATGTCAGTGACGTTCGCGTCGAAAATAGTGACAGCTCATATGCTAAATTCATGGAAGCAGTTTTGTCTGCTGCTGATGCGTCTGTTCCTAAATGTAGTGCAGTAAAATCTGACAAACATTCGGGAAATTGTGGTGGAACGCAAAATGTAAAGAAGCTTAAAAAAGCTAAAAACCTTGCATTTAGAGTGTATTATAAAGACAAATCTGACGAAGAAAAGCACACAGAAATGAAGAAGACAAAAAATCATTATAACTTGATATTAGCACAGGCCAAACTACAGTACTGGACAGATTTTTGTAACAAAGATGTTTCTGATCAAAAAGATATCCACAAAGTCTGGAGAAAACTTAAAGAAATTAAAAGAAAAAAGAAAAAAAAGTAACTTTACCTGATTACAACATTAAATTAGAAAACAAAGAGTTCCAGACTGCTTTTGAAAAAAGCTGAAGCATTTTCAGAAATTTTTGCTAAATCCGGTTGTACAGAGGGTTTGCCAGAGAAAGAAAGAATTCTTAGGGAAAAGGAAGCGGCAAACGAAAAATATGATAATCCACAAATAACCTATAATCATTATATACAAATGCTCCAATCACTTTTCTAGAAATGAAAGAGGCTTTATCTTCTCTTGGAACCAAAAAATCGTCAGAGGGACCAGACGCCATTTCAAATGAAATGTTAAAGCATTTACCAGATAAGTTCCTCAGATTTCTACATAATCATATTCAGTATTGTGGGTCAAACGGTACATTGCCCACTTTATGGAAACAGTCCATAGTGGTTCCTGTCCTCAAACAAGGCAAGCCAAGAACTGATAAAAACAATTACAGACCAATTGCTCCTGACTTCACATGTTGAAAAGTTAATGGAAAGAATTGTGCTAAACAGGCTTCTTCATTACTGTGAAAAAAAACCCACAGTAATTCCAGTTAACCAAGCAGGTTTTAGAAAGCTTGTTAAAATTACTAACCAGATAAAACATCAATTTGCTCGTAGAAAAAAATGTGCTAGCCATCTTCTTTGATATAAAACAAAGTGTATGACCAAGTATGGCATTCAAGATTACTCAAAAACATAAAATCAATTGGTTTATCAGGTTACATGTTTAATTTTTTTAAAGCTTTTTTTTTAATCAATAGAGTAATCAAAACAAAGGTAAGAAATACTTACTCTAACTCCAGATCACTTGACATGGGAATCTCACAAGGATCGGTAATCGCACCTATATTTTTTAACATCTTAACTCACGATCTTCCAGTCTTTATCAAATAATGTTGAAAAGGTACAATATGCAGACGATATTTGCATATGGATGAAACTAACAATGAAAAAAAACCCTCTCAGATCGATGATTTATGAAAAGATGCTGTATCAAGAAGAACTAAATAAGCTGACTAACTATATGTCAGAAAATGGATTGACTCTGCAGCCAGAAAAGTCATGCATGGTTCTGTTTAATCCTGGTTATAACATTTTAAAAATAGATAGGTCAGTGATAGAATACAAACAAGAAGTAAAATTCCTTGGCGTATATCTCACATCAAAACTGACATGGAACATACACTTGGAATACCTCTTGACAAAGGCTAGAAAAGGCCTCAACTTATTAAAGATTGTTAGCAGGCAATACTGGGGTCAGGATACCTCTGTATTTATCTACCTAGCAACATCGCTAGTACGCTCAAAGCTAACCTATGCACAAAAGGTATTCTTTGCTGCACCAAAATACATGTTAAAGAAATTACAAAGTGTGGATAGTAAAGCATACAAGCCTGCTATTGGTGTTCCAGTTCATGTTTCAACTTTAAAAACATACAAAGAAATTAAAGCATTACCCTTTGAAGAACTGATGAAACTTGCATCAGCTAAATATATCTTGACAAGTACTACAGTTCAAAATTCAAATATTGCCGAGATCAGTTTAAAACCAAACCTTCATTTCCCTAAAAGAGCACAGTCCATTCACTCCCTCACGACTATAGGTACTTATACCTCTGGCATATTTAAAACATCAGGAGTGAACCCAAATCAAACAGCCCTTCGGTTATCATATACGACAATACCTAAATGGGAGATGAACAACTCAACATTTGACATTAATTACCTGGATTTAAAGAAAGCTGAAGGCCCTGCTCTCCCTGCTTTTGTTAAATCTCACATTCAAGAAAATTACCCAAATCACCTGAAAGCATATACAGATGGTTCAGTACTTGATAACAATCAGGCAGGGGCAGCATTTAAAATTCCTTCATTAAAAGTAGAGAAGTACTATCATATCGGTAAAGATTTTTCAATATCCACAGCAGAACTTATGGCTATATTAATGGGATTAAATCACTTACTAGATCTTCCCATTATTATATTTCAAGTGGGGTTTTTTGTGTGTGTCAATTCTAAATCTGTATTACAAGCATTAAAATCTTTTAATTTGAAGACAAGAGGAGAACTCGTAACAGAAATTCGTCATATAAAATCATGTTTTGACCATCCGTGGTACAAAGATTAATTTTTGTTGGATCCCTTCTCATGAAGGGATTCTGGGAAATGAGCGGGTGGATCGTTGTGAGAAAAAAGGTGCAATGAACATTTGCAATGCCATAGAAATTCGTATTCCATATTCATTACAAGAAGGTTATTTTCTGCCGGAGACAGGAGTCTGACCCTGACAGAGAAAATAGTGACAATAGCTCGCGAAAAATTGATCGCATGTTTTCTTTTAAAACAAAAGGATATCACAGTAGCAGAAGGCTCACCAGTCTAATATACAGACTACGA
>NC_134908.1:19726003-19741003 GCF_041734735.1 Babylonia areolata
GAGGGAGAGAGACAGATACAGAGAGAGAGAGAGAATACATGGAGAGACAGTGAGATAGACAAAGAGAGAGAAAGAAAGAGAGGGAGAGAAGGAGAAAGAGAGAGGAAGGGTGAGAGAGAGACAGAGGGGGAAGAGAGGAAGAGAAAGGGAAAGAGAGAGGATGTGAGAGAGGGAAAGGGGGAAGAGAGGGAGAGAGGAATGGGGAGAGAGAGAGAGGGGGGGGGGAAGAGAGGGAGAGAGAGAAAGGTACAGAGGGAGAGAGAGAGAAGAAAGAAGTTTAATGAAAATATGGAATAAAAAGGCATCATGGTGATGTGTATCAATTGTCAATCAGTTCAGAATGGGACTCCAGCCATTTACGAAGTTCAGTTTCATTAGCTTTCCTTCTCTTTTCAGCCAAAGTATTGAGCGTGTACATGAAGGGATTAACGGCAGAGTTTAAGGGTAAAACAAATACAGCCAGGGCCACATTTACTTCTGCAGGAATGGCAGTTCCTGCCAATGCCAATATCCCACACAAACCTATGGGAAACCAGCACATGAAATCTGTCACTGCAATCGTGATCAATCGCCGAGCTATGGTCATGTCCTGTGATACTTTTGTAGACTTCATTTTCAGAGAATTCGCTTGGATTGACCAATAAATGAATGCCTGTCCAGTGCAGATGAATAAAAACAGAATGAAATTGAGGTATATTAAAATACTGAGAGAGTACATTTTTCCTTTGAACTCTCGTCTTGTAACCGGTAAAGGGATACAAATACCTGTCTGGCTATAGAATTGCCAATGTGATGCCATTGGTAGTAATGGTACTAAGGCTATAAACCAACCAGCCAACCAAGTACAGAGACAAGCCAATGTTGCTGATGTTCTGTCAAACCTCTTCCTGCTAAAAGGAAAGCGAAGGACAACAAAACGATCTAGTGTAATTAGCCAGACACTAAAAGCTGATACCTCACTAGACAACAGTGACAAAAAGCCAGCTGTGTTACAAGTCACACTGCTTTTCCATGTGTCATCGTTGTGAAGATATTGTCCACGGAACCGCTCGTCAGCTACTCCAATAATAGCTATGTACACACCCATCAGAAAATCAGCCATGGTTAGGCTAATGACAAACACACTGAATCCACTTGAAGACGTCATGCTCTTCACAAACATCCGAGCACAACAGCAGAAGACGTTACCAGTCAGTGACAGACAGGCAATCAGCCACAGAAACCCACGGTACGTCCATGACTGCAACAGATCTTCACAGGAAGAAACTTCATCTTTTGGGGCAATGCAAGCTGAATCAGCATAATTGAAGGTGTAGGGAAGTATTTCATTGCAGCAAAGTTTATAGTTTTGTGTTGATATAAAGTGCAGTTTAGAAACTCCTTCAAATATGTCAGGCGGAAACAATTTGACAGGGCTACCATCCATGTAGAGTCCAGTCAACTCTGGTGTGAAGTGAAACCCAGCTGGGCTGATGGTGTGAATGGAAGTGAACGTTAAATTCAGTTTCTGTATGCGGTGAAACAGTGACAGGACTTTAGAGTCAAACACTGTCAGCATCGTGTGGGACAGATCCAGCACTGTGAGTGCGCTGTCCTGGTTAACAGGTGAAAGACCAGTGTGGAGTGAGGTGAGGGGATTGTTGGACAGGGAGAGTGATTGGAGATTGTGTAACCCCAGAAGAGATGTCAGGTTGACATATTGCAGTTTGTTTCTACTGAGATCAAGGAACTTCAAATTTACCAGGTGTGTTTCAGGAATGTGGGTAATAGAACAGCGGATGAAAACTACAGCAGTAAGGAAGGTGTTACTAATCACACTAGCCAGTGTCATACCTGAACCTGTAGCATCCAGGAAGCGGAGCTGAGGGAAGAGAGCTGCATAGAAAGGCTGAGAACACACAAATGAGTGACCTTGACACAAACAATTTACAGGACAGGTGATGTCACATAACAATTCATCATCATTCATTGAGCAATGAGGCCAACCATCACACAAGTGGTCACTATGTAAACATGTTGTTGAAAGTCTGCACCGAAAGAGTCCTGGACATTTCAGTTGTTCACACCCCTCTTCATCCTCGTGGTGAATACAGTCATACATTTCATTGCAACGTGTGTAGACAGGCAGGCAGTTATTGACGTCACCGGGACAGCGATAGTGGCTGTCGGGACAGGACTCATTGAAATTCATTGGAGTGGAGATGAAGTATCTGATGCCATCGAAGTTAACAAGGGCTGGAGGTGGACCTGACTGTCTTAGGAAATCAGTGTTTTTAGACTCACGACAGTTCTGTTCATCTGACTCATCTAAACAATGGAATACACGATCACATACCCTGTCATAGGACACACACTGATCATTGGCACATCTAAATGCATTGATACAAAGAGGGTGTTTACAAAAGGATTCATCACTCTTATCCTTACAGTCATTTACAAAGTCGCACACCAGAGTGTATGATATTGTGATATCGTTTTCACACACAAATATGTAGTCCACAGAAAACTTACGATCTAAACAGTCAGACCTGACTGTGTCTGGCAACTCCCCACACACGTTGTACCAGTCGGAGCCACACAGAAAAACAGAATGTGTCACGTGACCATCAGGGCACTGTGACGTGCCTAGTTGTTGCGTTGACTGCCAAGATGTTCTGCTGGTCATAGGAATTAGCTGAGACTGATCAACGCCTTTGTCTGTCTCGTTGTTTCCTGTGACTTCACACAAAGCCCCATAGTCATAATAAAAAATGTTTTGGGATGCACTCTTCTTGAAGTCTAAGCAAAATATAACGTGAATAAAACAGTAATGCGATGCATCATCTGTAAGATAGACATTGTTGCAGAAAGGAAGTGTGTTGTGGATGACAGTCCTGCCTTCATGCATCACGCAGTGTATATACATGTTTGGCAGTGACTCGTCTCCTATCAACAAGCCAATCCAAAAGCTTTCCACCTTAAAAGGGTACAGTTTTGTTCTGAGCTGCATGTTGTCCACCCACTCAGGATCACATTTAGGTGAACCCAGTCTGCTTCCAATTGACTTGCAGTAGTCATTGGCTCTTTCGTTGTAACCCGTTTTTTCACTGACGAATCCTCGTAGAGTGTTGACATATTTATAGCAACGGTCACAGATCGCTATCAGTCCGTTGCACTCGGGGCTGCTGAAGGGACAGGAGCCTGATTCGTCCTGACCGTCTTCACACTCCGTCTTCAGATTGCACGCCAAGTGCTGGTGGAAGCTGGAGTAGTTCTCCACAGAACAATTCCAAAGGCCACTGGCTGTCTTAACAGGCCATTTTCCCTCAGGGAAAAACGAAAACAGAAATTTAAAACATGTTGTGTTGATGCAGCTATATCTCAACACCTTAAGGGTCAGTTCTGTAGCTGTAATTAGATGAGCAAACATTTCGTCTTGAGATGACTTCCAAACCAAGTCTTTCTTTTCCATCAAACGTCTGTCGGTGTGGCTGTAATACTGAGAATAACGATACAGTTCTATGGTACCCAGGTTCTTTACTATATCTGTCAAACTGACCATTACCGCGTTGTCAGTTGGTACAGAGAGGTTCTGGTATAAATAGTATCCCTCGGGATCGCTTCTGTTGATCCTCACAGTGATGTAGCCAGATGACGGTGACGTCATCACAACAGCAAGGTGCTCTGTCAATCAGTTTATCAAATCAATCTATGAATGCAACCTGTAAATAACCAGCAGACAGAAGAAGATGGTGATGATGATGATGATGATGATGATGATGATAAATACGGGAAAGGCGAAGAAGAAAGACACTTACCACCTCACTGCAGCGACCATCGTTTATCTGTATATCAAGGACACAGATGCAGTTATTGCCTACCTTTCTCAAAAAGTTAGAAACAAACCAGCTGGGGAAAAAAGTCCCATGTTCCATTACCTTACAGGCCTTGATCATGTGGTGACCTTGACTTTCAGTCCCACCCCCTTCCCCCTCCCGTCCCTCCCGATTTCGTTGCTGTGGTCAGTGTCAGTGTCAAGGAGGTGTCGTGAGTTTTGAGAGTTTCAGAATTTGTTGGTTGTATGTTTGATTGTGTACTATTTATGATTGTGTGCTGTTACTTCAGTGTGTGTGTGTGTGTGTGTGTGTGTGTGTGTGCTCGTGTGCTTGTGTGTATTGTGTGTGTGTGTGGGGGGGGGGGGGGGTGTGAATAATTTTTAATAATGTTTGGTATCTTGTGTTCAATTTTTCATTGTTGACATTTATATGTGTGTTCTATTTGTAAACGCGGAGAGCATATTTTCAAGATTAGGTGTAAATGCTCATAATAATAATGATAATAATAAGTGTCAGAGCTGTGCAGACTGATAAAACTCCCCCACCCCCACCCCCCCCCCCCCACCCCCAAACAAAAAAAAAAAAAACCCAAAAAAACTCACACCATATCTGCTGTTATTTTGTTTTATTTTTTTCAAAGGCAGCTGAAGCCTTACCTTCACATACACCCAACACGCTGATCAGAGCAGTGATCAAAACGTGTCAGTGTCTACAGTGATGGCAGACAGTCGTGGGAACTGTTCTTGGAAAGATGGTTTCAGTTTCTTTGTTTCCGTTTCTGTAGGGGAAACGTGACCGCGTTCAAACAAATCCATAGCAGACATAGTGCATGGAGTCCCGGATAGTGAACTAGCACTACTGAACGCCACCGAGTGACTCGGTAGCAGCGCAGCGTCTCCGCGAGGTTGTGGCCTTCTGGCGACCTAACATCGATAGTTCCCTGCAGACTGTCACGCCGACGCTGGGACCGTGATGGACGATCTCGGGCGTGGCCTTGTTTGGGGAGACTCGGAATGAGCGACGTGGGAGTAATGCCACTGAAACGGTGTGGATGATAGGGCAACACGAAAGATAATGATAATAATGATAATACTACTAATAATTATTATTATTGTTGTTGTTGTTGTAATTCTGATTGTATTGTTGCTATTGTAATAATTATCATTATTATTGTTGTTGTTATTATAACAATTATTATTATCACTATTATCATATATTCATTATAATACAATCATAACTGTTATTATGATAATAATGTTGATGATGATGATAATTAGAATGATAATAATAATCATAATAATAGAAAAGAATATGTCTTTATTACCAAGTGTACCTGGGTCACAAGGGGGAAAGCATATAACAAGATACGAACATAAATCGAAAATCATTCACAAACACAGATACAGTAGAAAATAGGATACATACAAGTGCATATCAATACAAAAACTTGTGCATACTCACACATGCACGCACTGCGCGCGCGCGCACACACACACACACACACACACACACACACACACACACGTCTAAAAACACTTATAGTGAATAGACGTTAAACTGAAGATAACACACACACACACACACACACACACACACACGTTTGAACAGAAATCGCATATTACATGTGGATGGGGCTGATGACTAGATCTTCAGGTAGATGGTTATTGATTGCACAATTCTATTGATCATACTGGATTTGTATAATTAATATCATTATTATTATTGTTGTTGTTATTATTATTATTATAACAATTATCATTGTTATTGTTACTATTGTCATAATCCAGCCAGCCCACCCCTGGCACCTCAGCATCAACATCATGCAGAACTACAGAGAACGTGTCTGTGTCCCAGCTATCATGTGTGTGTGTGTGTGTGTGCTGCCAGTTGCAAAACTCTGGATAATAAATAATAATAATAATAATAATAATGGTATTTATATAGCGCTGGATCTTGTGCAGAGACAAATCAAAGCGCTTTCGCACCAGTCATTCACATGCATGCATAACTCCAATACTGTAGAAACTAAAGACAAGGAAGGCCAGGCAAGGGAGGCCATTTTGGGAAGAGGTGGGTTTTAAGGCCAGACGCTGCTTTGTGAAAACGAGGCCACGTCTGGCGATTCTGGTCAGTGGACACTATCACTGGCTTCAGCTCCAGTTTCAGTTTCTCACTGCGTTTGGTCAAACCCATATACGCTACTACACCACATCTGCAAGGCATATGCCCTGTCCAGCAGCATGACCCAACGCGCTTAGTCAAGGCCTTGAGTGCATGCTTATATGGTTGGGTACCTGTCAGAGTAAGTTTCTATTACGCAATTTTGCCACAGGACTTCTTCTTCTTCTTCTTCTTCTGCGTTCACTCATATGCACACGAGTGGGCTTTTACGTGTATGACCGTTTTTACCCCGCCATGTAGGCAGCCATACTCCGTTTTCGGGGGTGTGCATGCTGGGTATGTTCTTGTTTCCATAACCCACCGAACACTGACATGGATTACAGGATCTTTGACGTGCGTATTTGATCTTCTGCTTGCATATACACACGAAGGGGGTTCAGGCACTAAGCAGGTCTGCACATATGTTGACCTGGGAGATCGGAAAAAATCTCCACCCTTTACCCACCAGGCGCCGTCACCGTGATTCGAACCCGGGACCCTCAGATTGACAGTCCAACGCTTTAACCACTCGGCTATTGCGCCCGTCAGCCACAGGACAACACTTCTGTTGCCACGGGATCTTTTCAGCACGCCAAGTGCGTGCTCCACACGGGTCCTCGGTTTATCGTCTCGTCCGAATGACTGGACGCTCAGTTTGATTTTCCAGACAAAACTTGGGAGAAAGGGTAGCAGCGGGATTCGAACCCAGACCCTCACGGACTCTTAATAATTGGCAGTAGCGTCTTAACCGTTCTGCCACTTTCCTCCTATCACTGGGCCTGACGCCTGGTTATGGTCGTGAGGGGAGGTGTGGGGGGAGGGGGGGGGTGCTGCACTGCTGAACGCTTCGCCAACATTCTCTGGCGATTGTGGGATGTGCAGGGTCGGAGTTTCAGCAAAACTCGCTGTCTGTCTGCCTCATCTCCTTTTCCCCCTGCAAGATTGTCTTTGAGAGCTCGTCAGATCTTGTCCCGTGATCATTTTTCTTTCTTCCACTGTAGTCAGTAGGTCTACGAACATGTGTCTGGTTGTTTTCCTGACTTCTTCGTTTGTTGATACAAACCCTGAACAAGCCTCCATGATGACCTGTGATGCGTGGAGTTAACTCTCTCTGTACGAACAGCAACAGAGGCCACAATGACAAGCGTTTCACAGCTGCTGGCATCATTGATTAACATGTTGCAAGCGGAAGGTTCTCACACTGAAGAAATGGATGGAGAGCAAAGAATACCGCAGTTCTAACGACGAAAGCTTAGCACACTGGGCTGTTCACACCCACCCACAGGACAGACGATGTCTCTGAGGAGGTAAAGAAAGGACGAAAGCTGACTAGTCGTCCAGAATGAGTTAAGCAGCAGCAAGTTCTCTGTATTTTCTAACCGAAGATGAGACTGTAATCTATTATGTATCATCCACGCGCGTGTTTGTCTTCAGAGTGAGTGGTAATGTGGGAATCGTCTTTCATTTTAGACATACTCTTTTTTCTCTGTGGTAAGGCATAGAAAATAAACATTGCTTCATCTAAAACGTCTGGGTGAGTGTGTTCATGTGTACCTGTGTTTGCATGCATGCATGTTCGTATTCAGATACACTCTATATTTGTAAATATGTTTGTTTGGATCTCTTTTTTTTTTTATTGTAGAAGAAAACGACACTCCATAATATGAATGAAGAGCAAACCAAAATGTAGATGTAACAACAACAACAACAACAATGGAAAACACTGTTTTCTCCCCCATCACGAGACTTTAAGTGGTGGTCTGAACACTAGTCATTCGGGTGAGACGATGAACCAAGGTCCCGTGTGCTGCATGCACTTTGCGCACGTGTCTCTGTGTCTGTGAAACTGTATACTCCTCTGTGTGTGTGTGTGTGTGTGTGTGTGTGTGTGTCTGTGTGTCTGTGTGTGCCGAGTATCTGTGTGTACCTGTGTGTGTGTGTCTGTATCTCTCTCTGTATATATATAATATATGTGTGTGCGTGTGCATGCACGCGCGTGCTGTATCTCTCTCTGTATGTATATATATATATATATAGATAGATAGATATATATATATATATATATATATATATATATATATATGTGCGTGTGTGTGTGTGCATGTATGCGTGTACATGCACGCGCGCACGCGTGGCTTCACCCCCCACCCCCCACCCCGCCTCCGCCCCCCCCCACAGTAACTCCTACAGCTGTGCTGGTGCCAGACGCATTTCTCCACCATCTTCTGGTCCACATCAGCAAGGCCGAAAGAAGTACCCGGGGTAGCCATGCAACAAACACCCAGCTTCTGCTTAATCATACATAGAGAAGTACCCGGGTTAGCCATGCAACAAACAGCCAGCTTCTGATTGCTTATACGTAGAGAAGTACCCGGGGTAGCCATGCAACAAACACCCAGCTTCTGATTGATTATACGTAGAGAAGCACCCAAGCAAACCATGCAACAAATACCCAGCTTCTGCGAAATTAGCCTGTGAGAAGTACCTGGGGTAGCCATGCAACAAACACCCAGCTTCTGCTTAATTATATACATAGAGAAGTTCCCAAGAAACCCGTGCAACAAATACCCAGCTTCTGCTCAAGGTAACCCGTGAGAAGTACCTGGGGTAGCCATGCAACAAACACCCAGCTTCTGTTTAACTCACTCAGTACGGCCAGTCCTCTCTTCTCCTCTACACATACCCCTCGGATGTCCAGTGGGTGTCTGAATGACCCAACCTTTAGCTTCCGTCGTCAGAATTGTGGTATTCTTTGTCAACATTCACCTCTTCAGTGTAAGAGCCTTCCGCTTGCAATATTTTGATGATGGTAATTGGGGTGAAACACTGTTAACGTCGTCTCTTTCGCCGTTCGTATGGAGAGAGTTAATCATACATAGAGAAGTACCCGGGTTAGCACCGCAACAAACACCCAGCTTCTGTTTAATCATACATAGAGAAGTACCCGGGGTAGCCATGCAACAAACACCCAGCTTCTGCTTAATCATACATAGAGAAGTACCCGGGGTAGCCATGCAACAAACACCCAGCTTCTGCTTAATCATACATAGAGAAGTACCCGGGTTAACCATGCAACAAACAGCCAGCTTCTGATTGATTATACGTAGAGAAGTACCCGGGGTAGCCATGCAACAAACACCCAGCTTCTGATTGATTATACGTAGAGAAGCACCCAAGCAAACCATGCAACAAATACCCAGCTTCTGCGAAATTAACCCGTGAGAAGTACCTGGGGTAGCCATGTAACAAACACCCAGCTTCTGCTCAATTATATACATAGAGAAGTTCCCAAGAAACCCGTGCAACAAATACCCAGCTTCTGCTCAAGGTAACCCGTGAGAAGTACCCAGGGTAGCCATGCAACAAACACCCAGCTTCTGTTTAACTCACTCAGTACGGCCAGTCCTCTCTTCTCCTCTACACATACCCCTCGGATGTCCAGTGGGTGTCTCAATGACCCAACCTTTAGCTTCCGTCATCAGAATTGTGGTATTCTTTGTCAACATTCACCTCTTCAGTGTAAGGGCCTTCCGCTTGCAATATTTTGATGATGGTAATTGGGGTGAAACACTGTTAACGTCGTCTCTTTCGCCGTTCGTATGGAGAGAGTTAATCATACATAGAGAAGTACCCGGGTTAGCACCGCAACAAACACCCAGCTTCTGTTTAATCATACATAGAGAAGTACCCGGGGTAGCCATGCAACAAACACCCAGCTTCTGTTTAATCATACATAGAGAAGTACCCGGGGTAGCCATGCAACAAACACCCAGCTTCTGCTTAATCATACATAGAGAAGTACCCGGGGTAGCCATGCAACAAACAGCCAGCTTCTGCTTAATCATACATAGAGAAGTACCCGGGGTAGCCATGCAACAAACACCCAGCTTCTGCTTAATCATACATAGAGAAGTACCCGGGGTAGCCATGCAACAAACACCCAGCTTCTGCTTAATCATACATAGAGAAGTACCCGGGGTAGCCATGCAACAAACACCCAGCTTCTGCTTAATCATACATAGAGAAGTACCCGGGTTAACCATGCAACAAACAGCCAGCTTCTGATTGCTTATACGTAGAGAAGTACCCGGGGTAGCCATGCAACAAACACCCAGCTTCTGATTGATTATACGTAGAGAAGCACCCAAGCAAACCATGCAACAAATACCCAGCTTCTGCGAAATTAGCCTGTGAGAAGTACCTGGGGTAGCCATGTAACAAACACCCAGCTTCTGCTCAATTATATACATAGAGAAGTTCCCAAGAAACCCGTGCAACAAATACCCAGCTTCTGCTCAATTAGCCCGTGAAAAGTACCCGAGGTAGCCATGCAACAAATACCCAGCTTCTGCTCAATTAGCCCGTGAAAAGTACCCGGTGTGGCCATGCAACAAATACCCAGCTTCTGCTGAATTAAGTCTGGAGAAATATCCAGGGAACCCGTGCAACAAATACCCAGTTTCTGGTTAATTATCCCCAGAGAAGTACCCGGGGTACACGTGCAACATATGATGATGATGATATGGATATTTATACAGCGCCTATCCTCGGTTGGAGACAAAGCTCTAAGCACTTTACAAACTCGGGGTCATTTGCACAACAGGGTACCTATCTGGGTAGAGCCGACTGACGGCTGTCACTGGGCGCTCATCATTCGTTTCCTGCGTCATTCATTCAAGTTTCAGTCACACACACACACACACACACACACACACACACACACACACACACACACACACAGAGCGAGAGAGAGAGAGAGAGAGCCATGCAGACATGTGACATTTTTTACGTGCATGACCGTTTTGATCATTTACCCCGCTGTGTAGGCAGCCATACTCCATTTTCGGGGGTGTGCATGCTGGCTATGTTCTTGCTTCCATAACCCACCGAACGCTGACACGGATTACAGGATCTTTAACGTGCGTATTTGATCTTCTGCGTGCGTATACACACGAAGGGGGCTCAGGCACTGATAAGTTTGCACATAGGTTGACCTGGGAGATCGGAAAAATCTCCCCCCCTTTACCCACCAGGCGCCGTTACCGAGATTCGAACCTGGGACCCCCAGTTGCGCCCGTCCATCCCGAAATGATGTTCGTCCTTCGGATTTGAAGTTGACCCTGGCTTCAAGAGTCAGGTGGAAGATCGGTGACTGTGGGTCCGGAGGTGACTGATGAGGCCCTGAAGTCTCGCCCACATGTGGGACGCAAGTGAGTGGGTGCTGTCGTGGCAGTGGATGCTGCTCAGGCCTTGCGCACAGCACGCTTTTGTTGCGCTTCGGTGACATGGTGCGCCTGGCTTCAGCTGCACGGGGCTCCGGAAATACTGTAGGTTATTCCCCTTTCCTTGCGGTGTATGCATGTTCAAGAACATGGACAATCTTTTGAATGAGAAGAATTCTGATGCCGGAGCAATGTTCGGATCCACAACTTAATAAGTTAATGATAATGTGGCTACTTATACTGCGCCTATCCTCGGTCAGAGACCAAGCTCTAAGCTCTTTACAAACACGGCGTCATGTGCACAAAAGGTTGCCTACCTTGGTAGAGCCGACTGACGGCTGCCATTGGGCCCTCACCATTCTTTACCTGAGTAATTCAATCAGGTTTCAGTCACGCACACACGCACGCACGCACACACGCACGCACACACACACACACACTCACTCACTCACACAGGCATGTAACTCTTTCAGGCGTATTACCGTTTTGGTTATTTACCCCGCCATGTAGGCAGCCATATTCTGTATTCGAGGACGTGAACGCTGGGTATGTTCTTGTTTCGATAACACAGTGAACTGAAAAAATCCACTTCGATAGGAAAAACAAATAAAACTGCACGCAGGAAAAAATACCAAAAAAAAATGGGTGGTGCTGTAGTGTAGCGACGCGCTCTCCCTGGGGAGAGCAACCCGAATGTCACACAGAGAAATCTGTTGTGATAAAAAGAAATATAAATACAAATAAATTAATTAATAAATAAATACGCTGACACGGGTTTACAGGACCTCTTTCTCGTGTATGCGTACACATAGGAATGAGGCTCAGGCATCGTAAGGTCGGTACATTTTGTTGACCAGAGAGGTCGGAAAGATCTCCACCCTTAACTGACCACCTTCGACGAGGATCGAACCCAGGACACTCGGGGCGAGAATTCAGTGCTCTGACCATTAATTTGACCACCGCACCTGTCAACGCCGGGACATCAACAATGAAAGGAGGCATAGAGTACAGCCTAGTCATGTAGTCCCAAACCTAAACGGACCTCTGTAGCATCATCAGCAGCAGCAGCAGCAACAACAAGCAAAAACTCAGACATCTCTCATATGCCCTAGAGTGATAGCCTAGAGGTAACGCGTCCGCATAGGAAGCGAAAGAATCTTAGCGCGCTGGTTCGAATCACGGCTCAGCCGTCGATATTTTCTCCCCCTCCACTAGACCTTGAGTGGTGGTCTGGATGCTAGTCATTCGAATGAGACAATAAACCGAGGTCCCGTGTGCAGCATGCATTTAGCGCACGTAAAAGAGCCCACGGCAATAAAAGGGTTGTTCCTGGCAAAATTCTGTAGAAAAGTCCACTTTGATATGAAAAACTAATAAATAAATAAAAAAAACTGCACGCAGGAAAAAATACGAAGAAATGAGTGTCGCTGTAGTGTAGTGACGCACTCTCCCTGGGGAGAGCAGTCCGCATTTCACACAGAGAAATCTGTTGTGATAAAAAGAAATACAAATGCAAATAATACTCATGTAATCAGCTGAAACTGTTCATGAAACGAGAATAGTCGACTGGTGAACACTCCTTACAATACTGCCTCAACGCACACAATACATAGGAAACGGTAAACTGTGCGCTTATGGGAACACTGATGGGGAGAAAAAGTGAAAAGGGAAAAGAAATTATAATATAAAAAAGTTTTGGTTTTGTTGCTTTTTCGGCCAATGAAGAAGTCATGTGAAGCACTAACAAAACACACACACACACACACACACACACACACACACACACACACACACACACACACACACACACACACACACACAAAGAAGAGAAAACAAACCAAGAATAGAACGAAAAGAAAAAATAAAATAAAATACTGGTGCCCCGTGTCGTGCGTGCAACTGGGGAAAAAAACACAAAAAAACCTCCACCTTCGCCTAAAAAAAAAAAAAAAAATCCACAGTTTAGGTAGCAGTGGAGTTTAACAACACACTGGAAGAAGGCATCCTTTATGGAGAGCTCGCCACGGGGCAGAGAAGCATCGGCCGCCCACAGCTGAGATACAAAGACGTTTGCAAACGTGACATAAAGGCACTTGAGATCAACACTGAGTCCTGAGAGGACCTTGCAGATGACCGCAACAGATGGAGAAGCACTCTCAAGAATCAGCTACGGATTGGTGAGGACAAACTGTCAGCTGCTGCAGCAGAAAAGCGAGCTCGCAGAAAAGGGACGGCAGCTCGACAGACCAGCATCAGCTTACACATGTGATCGCTGCGACAGAGACTGTCTCTCTCGCATCGGTCTCTACAGTCACAGGCAGTTAGACATTAGGTCGGATATACTCTATTCATGGCGTAACAGGGTGAAATTGTTCTCTTTGCCCCGCAGAGAGAGAGAGAGAGAGAGAGAGAGAGAGAGAGAGAGAGAGAGAGAGATAGAGAGAGTGCACGTTCATGACCCGTGTTAGCTTTAGCATCATTACTTCACGTGCAAAATAATATTCATGTAGGGTGGATGTGCTGCATCTTGATATGTTTTTACAAAGTGAGTTCTCCTACCCTTTTCTTGTAGAACCAATAATATCATCAGTTCTCAGTTAGCTTAACGTGTGTGTTTAACTTTCAGCATGCATATTCACACGACGGAGGGTTCTGACACAAGCAGGTCTGCACAGCTGTTCACGTGGGAGATCGGAAAAATCTCCACCCTTTACCCACCAGGCGCCGTTACCGAGATTCGAATCTGGGACCCTCAGATTAAACCACTCGGCTGTAGCGCTCGTCGTTAGGGTAGATTATACCGAGTTGAAGCTATTTAGTAGAAGCCATCGATTGCTTGGGTAAGTTGAGTTTAATGAACTATTGGCGTTGGAACTAAAGTCCACGAACGAAGAAGAAGAAGATGATGATGATGATGAAGAAGAAGAAAAAGATGATGATGATGATAATGATAAAGAAGAAGAAGAATGAGGAGGAGGAGGAAGAGAAGGAGGAGGAGGAAAGGAGAAGGAAAAGTAGAAGTATCAGCGTTTGAGTAAATTTTCAGTATTACCATATCAAACCTACGACTGGTCTAAATCTGCGTCCTTTGAAAAAGAAACATCAAGCTTAAACTCACCGTGCAGTGCATGAATTATTTCGATTGTTCAAGTGTATTATATGCTTCATTTCTACAGTTTTCGATTTTGTTAACATTTGACCAGCTTCGTTCAGCTGTCACAAACTGTCACTGTTTTGTTGTTGTTGTTATTTGCTTGTTTGCTTGTTGTTTATTTGTTTATTTCTCTATCCCCGAAAACGGAGTATGACTGCCTACATGGCAGAATAAAAACGGTGATACACGTAAAAGCCCACTCGTGTACTTACGAGTGAACGTGGGAGATGCAGCCCACGAACAAAGAAGATTTTTCTTTAATCAATTTATTTATTCGTTTATTAATGTATCTATCTATTTGTTTACCTATCTTACAGTTTCAGTTTCAGTAGCTCAAGGAGGCGTCACTGCGTTCGGACAAATCCATATACGCTACACCACATCTGCCAAGCAGATTACCTATCTATTTATCAGTAGTAGTAGAAGTACTTATCTCCAGGGCCTGACCAAGCACTTTGGGTTACGCTGCTGGTCAGGCATCTGCTCAGCAGATGTGGTGTTGCATACAGATTATGGTTAAGTCTTTCCATACGAACGGCGAAAGAGACGACGTTAACAGCGTTTCACCCCAGTTACCATCATCAAAATATTGCAAGCGGAAGGCTCTTATACTGAAGAGGTGAATGTTGACAAAGATTACCACAATTCT